>NC_030810.1:110741708-111042237 GCF_001704415.2 Capra hircus | reverse complement strand
GACCATGGACTGTAGCCTACCAGGCTCCTCCGTCCGTGGGATTTTCCAGGCAAGAGTACTGGAGTGGGTTGCCATTTCCTTCTCCAGGAGATCTTCCCAAACCAGGGATCGAACCTAGGTCTCCCACATTGCAAGCAGACGCTTTACCATCTGAGCCACCAGGGAAGACTCTCAAGCTCTCACTTTCACTGAATTCCTGATCAGGGGTCAGGTCCTCTGATAAAGATCATACTCTCTCCCCCCAAGCAAAAATCTCTCCCTTCTTCCTTGTTCCACCAGCCCAGGCTTTGGGCTACTGGGCAGCTCTGCTTTCTCTAAAATGGGTCTCACTCATTCTGACTTTCATTGGCAGGCTATTCAAAATATGCAACCCCCGGTGACAATGTGAGTCTGCAAATCTCCAATCTGCCTAAGAAAAACAGATCACTCACCTGGCTTTATACTACTGACCAGAAGATTGTAGAGTGGGAATCTGGTGAGCCTACTAAGTACTTCGATACTAAATTTAAGGACAGGGCCACGCTTGATTCTCAAAGTGGCACACTGCACATCCGCAAGGTCCAGAAGGAAGACAGCAGTACTTACCTCCTGAGGGTGCTGAAGGACAATGGACATGAGGAGGAATACAAGATCTCTCTGATGGTGCTTGGTGAGTTACGGTAACCAAAGGGCTAGTCCCGACTCTGGGGCTCCGAAAGATCACTGGGAAGCTTCCTGGTGATTCTGGGGACTCTCCATGGGAGGGGGAGAGAAAACCTCAGGACAGGCTTAATCCATTTCTCCTGGAGCCAGTTCCACTTGGAAGTGAGTCTGGGCCAGCAGACCCCAAAGTAGATAACTTTGGGACATTTGAAACCTCTTCTGACATTAGAGAGTCTAAGATTTGAAGAGGAAGGAGACAACAAAGATGGTTTCCTCTCTGTTCTCTTCATGTTCTCTTGTGGTCAATCCAAATAAGTTCTGAGTTCTTCTTCTTTTTCAATTGATTTTTTGGTTGTACTGGGTCTTTCTTGCTCCACGCAGACTTTCTTGAATTGTGGCAAGTGGGGGTTACTCTTTGTTGTGGTGCATGGGCTTCTCATTGTGGTGGAGGCTCTGATTGTGGAGCATGGGTTCTAGGCATGTGGGCTTTAGTAGCTGCAGCTTGCTGGCCCTAGGATGTGTGGGCTTCAGTAGTTGTAATGCATGGGCTTAGTTGCTCTGCAGTATGTGGCATCTTTCTGGACCAGGGATGGAACCCGTGTCCCCTGCATTGGCAGGCAGATTCTTAACCACTGGACCACACTTACTGGCTGTGTGACCTTGGCGAAAGTTCTTGACATCTCTGTCCCATTAGGAAAGATTCTGTTGATGGCAAGTAATGGACACCAACTTGATATATCTTTAGCAAAAAAGGAGAATTTTTTTTTAAGCTATGACTTCTTAAAGCAATGAAAGAAGTTTAGAAGAGTTGAAAAGGACTGAAGAGGAGGAAGAATGAGAGCCTGGCTCAGTCCAGAGCCTCTAGCCACCGGCATCTTTCATGTGAAGGTGGGTCCCTGCCAGTACAGTCTATCTCTCTCAAAGTCTAGGCTTTCATGTCTCTTAGTTAAAGTCTCAAGAGAGAGAAATTGACTAGCCCATCTTGGTTTGGGTATGTGATTTATACTCTTAGGGTCCAAAGACTCAGCTTATAAGGCAGAAACTTGGTTCTTGGGGAGATTGTCAATTATGAGAGGAGGAGGGCTGCGCAGACATCCAAGGGAGATGTGCCCCTCAGAGACTTGAGTTCCTCATCATATTGTGAGGATAATTATATCTTTTTAGGATGTTATGAGAATCAAAGTAGGTAATGAAAGTGAAAACACTTTTACAATGCTGGAACTTCCCTGGTTGTCCAATGCTTAAGATTCTAGGCTTCCACTGCAGGGGGCGTGTTGAGTTCAATTCCTGGTTGGGGAACAAAGACCCCATATGCTGCATGGTGCAGTCAAAAATGATAAAATTATAACCAAAAAAAATGTGCCAGAAGGTCTTGTGTCTGGTGAGGAGCAGTAAAAATGCTAAAATGCTACAAACAATGAAGAATATTGTATATATTCATGTCCCACTAACATGGTCATGATGACCCTTGGTCTAAGAGGCTAGAATCACCTTCTTGCTCACTTCCTCCATATCATAATTCCTAAACTTGCAAGATGTACTAGCAACAGGAAATATTCAAAGGTTCCTACAGTGATTAAAAAAAGAAGGTCTCATATATACATCATTTACCAGTTTTTGTGGCAAATATTCCATCACAGCCAACTGTAAACGGCTATCAGTTTCATTTTACAACCAACTTGCAAAATTTCTGAATATCATACAAGCCATAGGCCTATGTGGCTTTAGTACACTTGCCTCTGGATAAGGCTCTGAGGATGCAATTAGTGGAAGGATCATCCTTCTGTCCAGCTCCGGAATTTCTAAAGCTCAAAGGGGGCATCTTGGAACCAGACTGCTCCATCTGGCTCTGGAATGCTCAGGGGTGAGCTGCTTACTATGGGAAATGCAGAAGGTTTACTAGACTTGAGGCCAGACCACAGGAAATGAATAAGCATATGAAGATTGCTCATGTAAAGTATGCAAGAGGAGTCCAGCAATGTGATAAGGCTTCATGGAGGAGATGGATCTCGAGTTCAGGAGGTCAGATTGGTAGAGCTTCCATCGCCCCTCACAGACATACAACCCAGAAGTCAGCTCGGATTGGGTCAATTCTCTGCTACATTTTAATCCTATGACTTCTGAGCTGCATTGATTCTGCAGGTGTTTTACCCTTGACCAGAAGGAGAAGACCTCAGAGGATTTCAGGTAAAGCAGTCCTAGTCAAGGAAGGAGCAGATGATGGGATTACATCTCAACCCATCGGCCCACAGGGTGAAAGCAGTGATGATGCTGTGACCTTCAACATGCTTACATCACACCCAGCAAAAGCACTTACTCACAGATGATGGTACTGTATCTTACTAACATTGTGCTATGAAGTAGGGTCATTTCCATGTGAGAAGGCGTTCAGAGGGTTAGTTGTCTTGCCTCTCAGAGCCACTCTCTCAGAGGCAAGTGTAGGACCCAAGCTTGTCTCACTGTGAAGGGAGTATTTTGTCTTTTCTGTTGCATAACAGCTTCATCCCTACATACATCCATTCCTACATCCATTCACCTTTCCCTTTCATCAGGATGCCTGCTCTGTGGCAGGCACTGAGATGCCAAAGTTAACAGATGCAATTCATCACTACCAGCTTGCGCTGGGACATCCATGAGGTTCTCTGTAGTTCTGCCAGAGTTCAGGAAAGGTGTAGAGTGCTATCTCTTACAGGACTCTCATTGTATCTGAGCCCAAGAACTCTTGAAGGACTGACTGATGGGTAAGGTGCCAAGTGTGGGTCATTGCTAGAGAAGGGGCCCTGAGTAGCTCAGACAGTTGGGATATCAAGTACAACTCTAGCTGATCTCTGTGCTAAAACTCTGCTGTTCTTTCTCGCCCACAGATGGGCATAACTCCATTTTGTTTCTGGGTAACTGGCTCCCCCTTCTGGATTCAGTTTAGCTTCACGCCAAGGAGTAGCTCTTTCCCTCTGAAGCCTACAGAGGTCAAAATTGCCCACTAGCTCCCTCTACAGGGCCCTCTTCTCCATGGCTGCTCCTCAGGACCTCCCTTTGCCCTTTGTTGGCTAAACCCTCCCAGCATAAAAGCTTCATAAATGCATAAACCCATTGTCTCATCTTATAACATCTTCATCTTCAGACCCTGTACAGAAGCCTGAAATAAATGTTAACATGACAGAGAAAATGAACACCTGCAACCTGACGCTATCCTGTGGGATCCAGGACAAATCTGTAACCTACACTTGGTATTGGGAATCAGGGTCCTTTTCAAAACAGCTACAGAGCAGTGTGCTTGAAGATGTCCACACGCCACAAAGCTACTCAAAGTCTTATACCTGCCAAGTCAGCAATCCTATCAGCCGCCAAAACAGCACAATCCACTTCACTTCACCCTGTGTACAAGGTAAGAGTCTCTCCCAAGGGAGCTGAGGTGAGCACTGGGTAACTAGTTTTCTCTTGAATGAAGAAAAGTGTGGGGATCTTTTCCCGCTGCCTGTCATAGAGTTTGGTGGAGAATCCCAAAGGCAGCAGTGAGGTGTGGTAGACTTGGATTCTCCTTCTGTCTCTGACATGATCTCTCAGCAAGCTTCCCTCGCCTTTGTGGAGCTCAGTGTCCTCACCTGCAAAGGGCTCTCATGTCCCATTTGCCTGTCCTGCTTTAATAAGTGCATGGTCCTGGAATCTGAGGGCAGGGTCCTTGCAGGATAAACTGAGATTTCAAGATGAGTAGGGAGGAAAAAGGCAAGTAGAGGAACAGTCCAGATAGTGTTGTACAGCGACATAAAGGTGTTTCTGGTAGACAGCAAAGGAAAGAAGGGCCAAGGAGTGGTTGAGGAGGAGTGAGAAGCAAAACAAAGAAGGGCCAAATGGATGAACATGAATGGGAATGAGTGGTGAGCAATGGAGCCTGGCCCTAGGACTGAGATTCTCTGCTCTTCCCAGGTGTATGCCCCTTGATAAAGTTGGAAAGGCAAACTCTGGGTTTCCTGTTTGAGATTTCTTTATTTCCTGGGAGGCCCCACTCAATAGAGCATCACTCCTGGCTCTCTCTCAAGCCTACACACGTCCAATTGTGGGGTTGCTACGATTATAGATCTTGGAATCAATCACACCTGGGATTAATCCTGTGACTATTACTTATTAGCTAAACAAGTGACTTAGCTTCTCCAAGTCATGTCCTTCTTAAATAGGACAAATAATAGTTCTTATCGCATACTGTTCTGAGAATTAAACTAGACAATACAGGTAACTACCTAGCACAGTATCAAAGAAGCCTTCAGTGAGTGGTGGTTAAATTAGACCCACCAAGTCCTTTTAATTCTAGAGACACTAGGGATTTGGGGGCCACTTGATACACTTGAATCACTCTCTTTAGCATTCTAGGCCCTGTACTCTCCACACCCCTGGAATAATATCCCCAAGCCCTGGTGTACACATCTCTCCAGAATAACTCGTACCCGTGGTGCCAACATTTACCTGAGACCCTCTGCACGCCCAGTCACCAGGGATCGTGGCTCCTGGGGACGTGGCTCTTCCATGGTCTTCCTGGACCCAGTCTACCCTGCTCACCTATGCTGATTTCTTTGCCTCTGCTCCCACACGCGAACTATAGAAACTATAAGTTCTGTGTTCTTCCCAACCAACTGGTCATGTCTTCTAGTCTTTCATGATAACGCCCTGCTTTTCCACCACCAAAGATCCAGTATAAGACTTTGGTGTCTGACCATGAGACCACCAGTGGGCTGGGTGGTTCTAAAATCACCTTTATGTCAACACCATATTCTGAGATCCAGAAAAAGGAAGAGACGCAGTCCTTGTTCTTTATAGAATGAAAGTGACTGCCCGTTCACAGAGAGGATGAAAGCAAGAATACATTTCTTTTTTGAGGTCTAAGCCCATCTTGTTACTTTTCAGCTACCTCAATTATCCTAGAAGAGTATCCTTAATTCCCCTTCCAGAATTTATCACTCTCCTCTCCTCCTCTCCCTTGCCCTACACTTCTCTGTCTCTTAGTTTCCCTTTCTTTTTTTTCTTCCCCACCGAGTTGGTACTGATGGTTGGTAGTGTGGATCAACAGGCAATCCTTTCTCCCCTAAACTTAGCATACAGTATCATTTGAACTACTGCACTTGAAGGTCTGCCCTACTTAACTGCTGTCCACTGTAGGAGAATGATTCTTTGCTAGGCCCACAGACACGCCAAGATAATCTTCATGTACAGGACTCAGCTAAGCCAGTTATATTTAGAGGATTTCTGTGTTCTTTCTACCTTACATCTGGGAGATTGAGCTCTTGCTCATCTGGGAAAAAGGATGTGCAGGGCACACTGTGCCTGGATCCAGAGAGGAGACACACTCCCTTGCTATGGAAGCTCCCTGCCAACGTCCAGCACCCCTTCCCCTTCTCAACAAATTAATCAGGACACCTAAATGTTTCGCATTTTCTTACTCTTTCAGCCTCCTCCTCTGGAGTAGCTTGGATGGCAACTTGGCTAGTGATCATGGTAACCACTGTTCTCAATCTCCTCTGGACCTGAGAAGAGCTAACTAGAGTGAAACTTCAAGGTTGCAAGATCTTGCCCTCATTGACAATCGGCTCTTAACCAGGACAGAAGCTCTGGCTATATGGAATAAGGGAATGGACTGAGATGTCTAAAAGAACATTCAAATGAAGTTTTTATAATCACAGTAATATTTTATTTTATGCTTTCTAATTGTCTTTCTAGCATACATATACATATGTGCTTTCCCACCACAAATGGGCAGAATGTAATCTGCAATGTTTTGTTTCAATAAACAATGCTATAATTGTCAAAACTGATTGTGGAATCCTAGGATCCAAAAAGCCCATCAAATCAACAAAGCTCTCTCACCATGGTCTTTCATTACAGGATGGCAAGAGCTCCCAGGCCCACCACCGGCATAACAATGGGGATTTTTGAGCTTTGTCTGACTCCTCTGTGGTTCTTCATGGGCCTGGAGCTGATAGGGTCACTAAAAGACAATTTTCCCTTTCAACAAACTGTCCTACCACAGATCACTTCCTCTTTACATCAAACCAACCTTACCTCTCCCTCCCCTTATCACTTCTGTGACAGAGACAATACTGTGTGTTCATCAAACCCTTTCATTTTCTTCCTAGACTTGGATGGTTACTTTCACGTGTAAATTGACTGGGCCACAAGGGACCCGGTCACTGGTCAAACCTTATTCTGGGTGCCCCTGAGGGTGTTTCTGGGTGAGATTAACATTTGAATTAATAGGCTTAGTAAAGCAGATGATCCTTTCCAGTTTGGGGAGGTGGGGGCGAGTCTCACCCTATCAGTTGAAGCTTGAAAAACACAGAAAGGCAGGGGACACTTTCAAGTTGATGTTGGAATAAAATGGGGAGACCACCTTCCCCCCAACAAATACATCAAAAACTCATGTGCATGTGAAACAGCTCCACAGGACATCTTCTGGATGCTGGCAGAGGATCCCGGACTTCCAGAAAGGCAAACCAGTCCCCTCAGAGTGAGGTAGGGGAAAAGTTAAAGACAAAAAGGGACACAAAGGCTATCAGGTTGGGGACCTGCACCCCCGGGGAGTGAGTACTGAAGGAGAAAAGTCCATACACTAGGAAACCCCCTCACAGGCGGGTTCAACTTTGGAACCTCAGAGGGCAGGGCAACAGCATATGCTCAGAAGGCAAAATGGAGAGACTTCACACAGAGATCATGCGGAGCAGCACTTCCCAGCTGAGAACAGGCTCACATGCTCATGCCCGCTGTGGAGAGGGGTGCTGGGTTGCAGAGGCTCAGGTTTTGAGGGCTGGGCCTCAGGGAGAGACCTAGGGTTGACTGCCATGAAGATACTCTGATGGCACTGAGGCAACACAGATGTTAGTTGAGACTCAGATCTTGCCTTGCTCTAGCTTGTATTGACCTCAGCTGTTACATGATCATTGTTTACAAGGTGTGGGACAGGAAAGCCTGATCATGCCATCTCGGCTCGTTTGCTCTTTCTCTATAGAGGGCATGGCAACCCACTCCAATGTTCTTACCTGGAGAATCCCTTGGACAGAGGAGCCTGGCAGACTAGGGTACATAGGATTGCGAAGAGTCAGACACAACGGAAGCAACTTAGCATGCATGCACACACATAGAATTTTAAGCAAATACAAGATAGAGCAAGGCAAGATCTATTCTGAACTAACCCCACACTGCCCACAACAGGTCCACAGATGTTGCTAGAAATACTGGAGGGCTTTCTCAGTAGGCAAATTGACTGGAGCAGGAAAACAGAGGAATCACATGGACATGCTTATCACTACCATTCTATATATTTTCCCTCCCCCTTTTTTTATATTGTTTAATAATGTTCTTTATTACTCCTTTAATTTTTATTTTTTATAACTTACTTTTTCTTTTGCAAAAAATCACCTTATTTTTAAATAAATTGATTTTATTTTCCTATTTCTACTCCTTAGTCCTGCTTAGTTACACTGCAATTTTTTCCATGTTTTTTATTTTGTATTTTTGAGAGTCTAATTTTTAGTATTCATTTTCACTTAGGGGCTTGATTATTGGCTTGATTGCTCTCTTCTCTTTTGACTTCCTTGATTTTCTCCTTCTTCTCTCTTGTCTTTGTAAGTGTGTGTCTCTTTGGGTGTTCTTGGCTGTTGACTGTTGTTTCACCATTAGTCTTGGGATGTTGTTTTCTGTGCTGTGTGGCCTGTGAAATCTTGGTGCTACACTAAGGGGATGGGCCTGATCCTCAGAGGTTGGATACCGAAGTTCAGGATTTTGGACCACCAGAGAACTCCCGACACCATGGAATATTAATAGGTGAGAGCCCTCTCAAAAGTCTCTGTATCAAATCTAAGACCAAGCCCCACTCCAAGGCCTGCAAGCTCTAGTTCCAGATGCCTCATGCCAAATCTTTAGCAAAATAGGAGCACAAACCTGCCCAGTTGTGGAAAGTCTGCCCCCAAACATACCAAGCTCATAGACACCACAAAACACACTACTGGACACAGCACTACCTTTCAGAGAGACAAGATCCAACTCCATCCACCAGAACACAGACACAAGTCCCCCTATCAGGGAAACTTCATTAGGCACCAGGAATCACAGCTACCCCCAAGGGGCAGGGGGAAGACAGCACAATTAAAAGGAACCACAACTTCCAACCAAACACAGTAAAGTCAGCAATATGAACTGACATAGAAGCATGCAGCAGCTGAAGGGACATGGTGAAAAGCCAAAAGACCACACAAATGATGAAATAAGCAGTCTACATGAAAATAAATCCAGAATAATGATAGTAAAGATGACCTAAAATCGTGGAAATAAAATAGAGGCACACATAAACAGGTTGGAGACACAGATTGAGATGATACAAGAAATTTTCACCAAGGACCCAGATTTAAAGAACAGACAATCAGCAATGAACACAATAACTGAGGTGAAAACATTAGAGGGAACCAAGAGCAGAATGAGAGAAGCAGCAGATTAGAGAAGTGAGCTGGAAGATAGAATAGCAAAAACAGCTGAAACAGAGCAACATGAAGAAAACAGGATAAAAAGAAATGAGGACAGTCTCATGGAGAAGGCAATGGCACCCCACTCCAGTACTCTTGCCTGCAAAATCCCATGGGTGGAGGAGCTTGGTGGGCTGCAGTCCATGGAGTTGCTAAGAGTCAGACAAGACTGAGTGACTTCACTTTCACTTTTCACTTTGATGCATTGGAGAAGGAAATGGCAACCCACTCCAGTGTTCTTGCCTGGAGAATCCCAGGGATAGGGGAGTCTAGTGGGCTGCCGTCTCTGGGGTCACACAGAGTCGGACATGACGAAAGCGACACAGCAGCAGCAGGACAGTCTCAGAGACCTCTGGGACAACATTAAGTGGCCCAACATTTGAATCATAGGGGTCCCAGAAGAAGAGGACAAAATGAAAAGGTATGAGAAGATATTTGAGAAGATTATAGTCAAAAGCTTCCCTAAAATGGGAAAGGAAATAGCCACCCAAGTCCAGGAAGACCAGAGAATCCCACACAGGATTTCTCCCAAGGAGAAATACGCCAAGACACATATTCATCAAATGAACAAAAATTAAACACAAAGAGCAAATATTAAAAGCAGCAAGTGAAAACAACAAATAACATACACAGGGATCCCCAGAAGGCCAGTAGCTGATTTTTCAACGAAACTCTGTAGTCCGGAAAAGAGTAGCAGGATATACTTAAAGTGATGAAAGGAAAAAAAACCATAAGCTATGGTTTTCACAGTAGTCATGTATGGCTGTGAGAGTTGGACTGTAAAGAAAGCTGAGCACCGAAGGAATTGATGCTTTTGAACTGCGGTGCTGGAGAAGACTCTTGAGAGTCCCTTGGACTGAAAGAAGATCCAATCAGTCAATCGAAAAGGATATCAGTCCTGAATATTCATTGGAAGGACTAATGCTGAAGCTGAAACTCCAGTCCTTTGGCCACCTGATATGAAGAACTGAAAGACCCTAATGCTGGGAAAGATTGAAGGCAGGAGGAGAAGGGAATGACAGAGGATGAGATGGTTGGATGGCATCACCAACTCAATGGACAGGAGTTTGAGGAAACTCTGGGAGTTGGTGAAGGACAGGGAAGCCTGGTGTGCTTCAGTCCTTGGAGTCTTAGTCGGACACAATTGAGTGACTGAACTGAACTGAACTGAGCTATATATACTGTCAATAAGAGACCCACCTCAGACCTGGGAACACATAAAAACTGAAAGTGAGGGGTTGGAAAAAGATATTCCATGCAAATGGAAATCAAAAGAAAATGGGAGGGCTACTCACATCAGATAAAATAGACTTTAAAATAAAGACCAATACAAGAGACAACAGAGAACACTACAAAATGATCAAGGGATCAATCCAAGAAGAAGATATAACAATTATAAGCATATATGCACCCAACATAGGAGCACCTCAATATATAAGGCAAATGCTAACAACTATTAAAATGGAAATTGATAGTAACACACTAATAGTAGGGGACTTTAACACCCCACTCACACCAATGGACAGATCAGCCAGACAGAAAATTAATAAGCGCAACCTTTAAATTATACATTGAACCAGTTAGACCTGGTAGTATCTATAGGGCACTTAACCCCAAAATGATAGATTTCCTTTCTTTCTCAAGTGCATTTGGAACATTCTCCAGGGTTTATCACATCTTGGTAAATTTAAAAAAATTGAAATCATTTCAAGCATCATTTCTGACCACAATGGTATTTATAAGATTAGATACCAACTACAGGGAAAAAAAAAAAAAAACCTGTAAAAAAAACCACAAACACATGGAACCTAAACCATACAATTCTGAATAACCAACAGATCACTGAAGAAATCAAAAAGGAAATGAAAATATGCCTAGAAACAAATGACAATGAAAACATGACCACTCAAAACCTGTGGGATGAATAAAAGCAATGCTAAGAGGGAAGTTAACAACCATACAAGCCTGCCTCAAGAAACAAGAGAAACGACAACTAAAGAACCTAACTTCACACCTAAAGCAACTAGTAAAAGAAGATTAAAAACCCTAAGTCAGTAGAAGAAGTAAATCATAAAGATCAGAGCTTAAATAAGTGAAAAAGAAGCAAAGGAGACAATAGCACAGATAAATAAAACTAAAAGATGGTTCTTTGAAAGATGAACAAAATTGACAAACCATTAGCCAGACTCATCAAGAAAAAAAGGGTAAGATTCAAATCAATCACATTAGAAATGAAAAAGGAGAAGTTACAATGAACAACACAGAAATTCAAAAGATAAAAGATCATAAGACTCTTATGAGCAATTATATACTAATAAAATAGAGAAACTGGCAGAAATGGACAGATTCTTAGAAAAGTGTAACCTTCAAAAACTGAACCAGGAAGAAACAGAAAATATGAACAGACCAATCACAAACATGAAATTGCAACTATAATAAAAGTCTTTCAAAAAACAAAAGCCCAGGGCCAGATGGCTTCAGGCAAATTCTACCAAAAGACCTAACAGGTTTCATGCTCAAACTCTTCAGGAACATTGCAGAGGAAGGAAAACGCCCTAATCCATTCTATGAGGCCACCATCACACTGATACCAAAACCAAAGATGCCACAAGAATAGAAAATTACAGAACAATATCACTGATGAACATAGATGCACAAATCCCCAACAAAAGTTTGGAAATCAGAATCCAACACAACATAAAAAGAGTTACATATCATAATCAAGACAGTTTTATCCCAGGGATGCAAAGATTCTTCAATATATGGAAATCAATCAATGTGATATACCATATTAACCAATTGAAAGATAAATTACCATATGATAATCTCAAGAGACACAGAGAAAGCTTTTGACAAACTTCAACAATCATTTAAGATGAACATTCTCCAGAAGCAGGCACAGAAGGAGCATACCTCAACAGAAGAAAGACCATATGTGACAAACCTACAGCAAACATTATTCCCAATGGTGAAAAACCTAAAGCATTTCATTTAAAATCTGGAACAAGACAAGGTACCCACTGTGACCACGACTATTCAACAGAGTTTTAGAAATCCTAGCCACAGCAATCAGAAAAGGAAAAGAAATAAAATCGAGATTGGAAAAGAGAAATAAAAACTCTCACTGTTTGCAGATGACATGATACTATACATATAAAACCCTAAAGATGCCACCGGAAAAGTACTAGAGCTAATCAATGAATACAGTAAATTTGCAGGGTATAAAATTAATACACAGAAATCTCTTGCATTCCTATACACTACAATGAAAAATCAAAAAGAAAAATTAAAGAAACAATCCCATTCACCATGGCAACAAAGATAATAAACTACTTAGGAATAAATCTGTCTAAAGAGGCCAATAGTAAAGAGGTAAATAGTTCTAATTTTGATATACCCATGAGCTCAAGGTCTTCCTACTATGCTATCTTGGCCTCACTGTAGATTAAGACTTTTTAAAAAGAGAGTTCTCTCAGAGAGCTCCCTCTTCTCTTCTGCCATGTAACGCCAGTGGACATCTTCCAGTGTGAAGATGCTCATCTCTGCATCAGTAAGTGGACTCTTGCTAGACTCTGAGTCTGTTGGTGCCCTGCTCTTATACTTCCCAGCCTCCTGAACTGTGAGAAGTAAATGTATGTCCTTTAAGCCATACAGCCTATGGTATTTCTGACATGGTGGCTGGCATGAATAAGCCACAGGGGATGCCCCTCCTCAACCCTCAACCCCCTTTTCACTTTACGTACTCTGAGAGAGATCCTTCTAGCACATGGTCTGACCTCAACCACAATTTATGTGCTGCATAATCATGTACTTGGTAGGTAGCTCAGATCGCTCTCTTGAGCCCCACATCCAAATATTCAACTCTGTCTTAGGCATCTTAATCGTAACATATCCCACACTGAACTTACCATTTCTCGTGTTCCAGTTTATCCCTTCTCCTATCTTGGGTTGATCACTCAAGCCAGCAACCAGACTCTATCTTCTCCCTCTCTGTCAACCTGCATATAAAAAAATCAAGCTTTGCTGAATCTGACTTCTCTTCATCTGCCGCACCCTGCAGCTCAGGCCTTCTTTAATGGTAGATGAATTCTTCCAACACCCTTGGAATACTTCCTTGCTTCTAGTCTCATTCTCCTCTTCTTCAGATTTCTTTCCAACCTGTGAATTGAAGTAGAACACTTCTATGCCCCAAATCCTTTATTTACATCTCCTTGAAAGGCTTCAGGATAAAATCCAAGCTCCTAATCTATGCATGCTAAAACCTTAACACTATAGACCTGTTTTTCTTTCCTTTTATTTCAGCCTCATTAAAATATCCTCCATTTCCTGAAATAGCCAAGTTCTCTAGTTTCTCAGATATTACCCATGCTCATCTTCCTTATACAAGATACTTTCATCATTCTTAAAAGGAGTTGCACCTATTCACTCATCCCCCAGTAGCCTCCTCTCATAACATAGTTTGTATTTCTGTAGTCTTTCTAAGTGACCCCATAGTTTCACAACCACATTGTAATGCTTTTCTTCTTTGTCTGGTTCTTCATGAGTTTGCAAGCTGCTTAAAAGAAGACAAGAGTATAGCTTTTATTTCTACATCCTCACTTGTAGCTCTAGAAATATCCAATAGATACAGGGAGGAGGGAACACCTGCAGCGTTGTACTGCCCCTACTGGAATCAGCAAGAAGTCCTCTTGCATCTGCTGCTGCTGCTAAGTCGCTTCAGTCGTGTCTGACTCTGTGCGACCCCAAAGACGGCAGCCCATCAGGCTCCCCCATCCCCGGGGTTCTCCAGGCAAGAACACTGGAGTGGGTTGCCATTTCCTTTCACTTTCATCCTGCATGGGTGTGTGCTAAGTCACTTCAGTCGTGTCCCACTCTGTGCGATCCCATGAACTGTAGCCTGCCAGGCTCCTCTGTCCGTAGGATTCTCCAGGCAAGAATACTGGAGTTGAGTTTCCATGCTCTCCTACAGGGGATCTTCCCAACCCAGGGATCAAACCCACGTATCTTGTGTCTCCTGCATTGGCAGGTGGGTTCTTTACCACTAGTGCCAACAGGGAGGTCCCACCTTTCATCCTAGTTGGTTGGGAATAGATTTTTCTATTCTCTGCTGGTTCAGATCTCAAATGCTTCAGCAAAACACTGGACAACAGCCCTTTTGCAAAATCCCCAGAGGAGCCAAAGTCCGAGCAAAGCCCACGCACGGTTCACTTCTGTCCCTTACCTTGATCTGTCATTTGCCCTACTCCTTCTCAGATGGCTTCCCCGGGGCATCAGTGGTAAAGAATACTCCTGCTCGGCTTCTTTCTCACGGTTTGCTTTAAAGTCTTCCTTAGTCAACCTCACTTTGATCTTGTTCATTCCACTTCAGTCTCATCTTTTCTTCTAGTCCAAAGATTTCTAGTCCAAAGATTGACTGTAGCTCGCAGGAAGGGAAGAGCTGAGTGAAGAAGACTGGGCTTGACTGGAGCTGCACATGACCTCAGGCAAATCTGACGCTGAGTTTCAGTTATCAAATACAAGTAGTAATCCCCGTTTTCCTCACCTCACAGGGCTCCAATATGATCAGGTAAATAGGGTGTCCTATGCAGTTTCAGGTAGTGAGCTGACTCCATTTCCCCATGCTGATCTTTCGGGGAGGGTAACTACTTCCAAGGCAGGAGCTCACAGATTGAGGAGAGCAGTTTTTATTGGTCATCTCCATGGTGAAAATCAGAAATGTCCCCAGTCTGAAACTGCTACAAATATGGTACATCAGGGACTGTGACTTTCCTATGGGTCTTCAAAGTGTCCTGGGTGGGCGAATAATTCATTTAGATTCAAGAGGGATGGGCCTGAAACTCTTAGACCCAAGGGTGCAGAATACATTCATTTGGGTCAAGTAACCTGTGATAATAGGTTAGTAACACAATATTTGTATATAGGTTAATAATAATAATACTGATGTTCAGTGAGTAGGCCAATGTAAAGGTTTAAATAGTGAACTTACCCATAAGGGAGGAAGAGCTTGGGGGTGGAGGGGGGAGACCAATACTCAAACTGTGTAGATCTGATTTTCCACATTTTGTGCTCTCAGCCTACGCCACACATGATCTACTTTCTACTCCTCACATGATTTAGAGTTGGCTCAGGTCAGAAATCCCCTAGGGTGGGTACTCTGGTTAATCAGGGTGTTTCCTGACTGGGAAACCAAAGGCAGATATTCACTATCAGGGGTCTTTAATATTTTCTGAGTACCAATCCCTCTGGAAACCAGTAGAATCTATGGATCCTCTCACCAGAAAAGAGAACTAACACACATTCAAACAAAATTGTTTTTTTAATTCAAATTTATTGATTTCAAATCAAAGGATAATTGCTTTACAACATTGTGTTCATTTCTGCCATATATCAACATGAGCCCGCTATAGGTATACATATATTCTCGCCCTCATGGGCCTCCCTCCCACCTCTCACCCCATCCCACCCCTCTAGTTTGTCATTTGCACCCTGCGTCACACTAGAAATTTCCACCAACTGTCTAGTTTCACATATGGTGATGGTTGTTAAAGGGCTACTCTCTCAATTCTTCCCACCCTCTCCCTCTGCCCCCATAACCACAAGTCTGTTCTTAGTTTCTTACTGGTTAATTTAAAAAAAAAAAAAAAACGGAACGGATGGGGCTTCCTGTTTTCGGTCCCCAGGCCCCAACTATGAGTTGCTGGTTGGAGAGTTCTAACCTTAAGCCGTGAATTAAAGGTATCTTTGGTCTCTTTCTGGCTTGGCTCTGGTCTGTGTCCAGAGTTCCTGTAATGTTCTGGAGAAGAGGAGCATGTGCTCCAGAAGGCGCGAGTGGTCTCCGACTCTGGAAATTCTACTGCTGCCTGTCTTGTTCCTGGCAACCAGCATACAAGGTACTTTCCACAGACTGTCCGCCTGTAACTGTGCACTGGAGGCCCAGTCAGATGGAAAAGGGAATACAGGTGTGTCTCCACCTGAAGTGGAGTAGTGGCTCCAGGCAGCATGGATTTTCATCCTGGCAGCGGGGTTGGGGAGTCTTCCTTAAGCTTTGGAAAATCAGGCTCCATCTCTTGTCTCAGGCGGAAGCAACACAAATAGAACTTTGGTGAGATGGAGTAGTCCTCTCCCATTTCGTGCCATGGTGCATCATCTGTGAAGTCTCTTTGCATTACAAAGAACAGAAGGCCACAAGGGCAGCTGCCACACTGCAGGCTCCGGGATGCCGTGATCCTTGAGGCCTTCTTTGAGACCTCTGTCTATGCAAGGGGTTGTTTCATGAGCAAAAGTAAATAATGTCATTGCTCCAGAGAGAAATCAAAATTGTGGGAAAGGAAACTTGGGAAGGATGGCTCTGTCTAGGGTCGCTGAGTGGGAGTCTGAGCAGAGGCCTCAGTAGCAGGGAAACCCTGGAACATCTGATTAAAAGCTAAGTTCGTTCTGCCATGGTTGTGTTCTATCCCCTTGTGTGGCAACTTTCCTTTTCCTGTTACACTTGTCCAGCCCTCCACTACCTGTCTTCCGAGGTCAGCTGAGAACTGAGAGCTAAGCTATTGCCTTTCTCGCTATTCCCCCTAATAAATACTTAAGTCTTTTTCATTAAAGGTGCTTTAATGCTCACTACTGTGGCAAAAATGAGTAAAAGTGAGTTTGGGCACGGGAAACAAATATAACATTTTAAAATTATGATAGTATGTGACTCTGAGGCAGATGAGATAGCCATACTCAAAGGAAATCCTGGTGGCTACCATGCAAGGCCTCTCAGGGTGGCAGGACATTTGATCTGGCTTATGACTGGCTTTGGGGGAGGAAGAAAATTTTTTCCGCCCTTCTAGGATCTCTGACTGGTGTAAGAATGAAAGTGACATGAGATCAGCTAACAGGAGAAAATCAGAGTTTAATATTGTGTACATGCTTCCCTGGTGACTCAGAGGTTAAAGCATCTGCCTGGAAGGCAGGAGACCCGGGTTGGATCCCTGGGTCGGGAAGCCCTGGAGAAGGAAATGGCAAGCCACTCTAGTACTCTTGCCTGGAGAATCCCATGGAGGGAGGAGCCTGGTAGGCTGCAGTCCATGGGGTCACAAAGAGTTGGACACAACTAGCAACTTCACACGGGTGAAACCCAGAAAAAACAAGTAACTTGCTAAAATGGCTGAAGCCCTCATCTTAGATACCATCCTCTGCTAAAGACAAAAGAGAATGTTGAGGATGAAAGTTTGGGGAGGTTATCAGGAAAAACACAGCAAATAAAAGTAAGGTTGTTAGACAGATTTAAGTTAGTGCCTTCTGCATTGATAAGAGTTTCTAGAGATTTGGTCATCCTCGTCTGGTACAGAGAGGGAGACAGCTTTATTAGTGGAGGTTTCCCTTACAAATATAAATGTTTCTTATGAAAGAGTAACTCGTACAAGGTTTTCAGAATGTTTACCATGTCTGCTACTTCCTTAGAAAACAACCTACTTGAAACAATTAATATGCCAAAGAGACATCTTAGGGTGGCACATTCTGCTCCCCTACACTACGTCTAGAGACATGCTGTCTTCAGGCCTCCTGTGGCTGTGTGAGCTCCATGGGGCTTACTCAGCTCATAGGTCACTAATATGACCTTGGGAGTAGGGGCTGGTATGAAGTATTCATACGATTGTTGGGAAAGATAGACATGCCAAGAGAAGTGGACTATCTCAGTGCTTTCTCTAGACATGAGGCCATTGTGTGTAAATCTCCTCATGTGCAGAGTACGCCTGCAGATAGTTCTTTTATCTTCAGTTTATGACTCCCTCACGCCAAAGCCTGGTGGCACAGAGACTTTACAAAAAAACCCACCTGCCAATGCAGGAGATGTGGGTTCAATCCTTGGGTCAGGAAGACACCCTGGAGAAGGAAACGGCAACCTACACCAGTATTCTTGCCTGGGAACTCCCAAGGGCAGAGGAGGCTGGTGGGCAACAGTCCATGGGGTCACAAAAGACTTGGACATGAATGAGTGATAAAAAAACACCCCATAACCACATTTTGTCTAAATTCAACTTTGTGCTTTGCCTTGGAGGAGGTGCTTTCTCTCTTGCCTCTAGGCCTATATACATGCCTTTCCTTCTGCCTGAAATGTCCTGCATGCCCCCTCTCCAGCCCCTCCCATTCTTGCGTCACTTCCTCCCAGAAGCCTCAGCTTCCAGGTTATGGCTGGTGAACTGCTTGGCTGTCTGCTTCCTGGATCTCTTGAGCACAGGGACCTTGTCCATTGCTGAACCTAATACAGTGCCTAGCACGTGGCATGGGCTGAAAAAATAATTGTTAAGCCTACGAATGAATGACACCAAAGAACTTCCATTCAGGCTATCTGTCCAGATTTTCCTGGGGGTATCGTTATTCTTTTTTTCCCAGTAATGCATGTTTCTGTGGAGATATTTGGGAAGTATTTTTTAAATCTCCTCTTTTGGCCCTCCTCAGACTTGAGGTTCTCAGCTCTCTGATCTCCAGGCCCACTCCTCACTAGCAGGCATCTTCCTTGTCTCCCTCTAGCACCACAAAGTGACTAGAAGTAGCTTATTCTGGGAATCAGAAACTTATCTTCTTTTTTCTTAATTTGATTTTTAATTGGAGGATAATTGCTTTAAGACCTATGTTCTGAGTTCTAAGCTGTGGGGTTTCCTATAAATCGTAAAAGCTTCCTGAGTCTCAATTTTCTCAACTCTATTACGGGTATAATGATACACTCCCCATTTTGTCAAGGGGTTATTATTAAGATCAATGAAATATGAATGTGAAATTGCTCTGTGATTGTGACCACAATACCACAATACAGTTCGAGACAGATAAGAGCCAGGAATATCATCAGGAAATTCCAAAGCCCAGTGCTCTCTCCTGGGCCACAGAACTGAATCTCTGCTATTTCACCATCTTCAAACACATTTCCAAAATCTAACTCCTCATCTTGGTTCCAGCTATCTATTGCTGTGTAATAAGCCTCCACAAACCTGGGGCTTCCTCACCATGCATTTGGTCACTGCCATCTGGCTGATTAAATTCATGAGACTTCCCAACTAAGGAAAGAGCACTGTACTCTTCATCCTGCCCCATGACATGCATCTGAAGTCTTGCTGCTTATTGCCAAATTACTTCCCTGAAAGGTTTGTACACATTTGCTAAACAGTTTATCTCAGTAGAGAGCTGCATGTAAGTCCATGTCAGTATCTTTAAAACAACGCTTTTGGTTCTTGAAATTTTATGAGAAACCACATGACTTGCTTTAGAGTATTCAGAATTTCCCCTTTAGCACTTCCTTGTTCTTCCTGGGTAGGCCTTTTTGTATGAAATTACCACTTCTTTTGGTCTGATTCCCCTCCCATACACCATTTTAATTTTACTTCTGTACAGACAAGAAACATGGGTAAACATAGGAAAGGTCTGCCTCATTTATAAACTGCACATAAATACAGTTATTTTATCCTAAGCATTCAGACACATGAACAGCTACTTCTTGTTAGAATTGAATCAAAGTAGTACTTTAACTAGTTTTATATCGAATAAAATATGGAATTGTTAAAAGGCAAATCAAAATATTTTTCAATTAACTTTAAAATTTGTTTGAAAAACAAAAATATCCAGAAAAACAAATATATGTATGTATATATATGTGTGTGTGTATATATATGTATATATATATATATATATATATAAGAAAATGAGGAGGAAGTCAAGAGATACCTGGAGAGGCAGCTTTGGAGTACAAAATGAAGCAGGGGAAAGTATAACAGAGTTTTGCCAGGAGAACACACTGGTCATAACAAACACCCTCTTCCAACAACACAGGAGACAACTCTACACACGGATATCACCAGATGGTCAATACCGAAATCAGAATGATTATATTATTTGCAGCTAATGATGAAGCTCTATAAAATCAGCAAAAACAAGACTGGGAGCTGACTGTGGCATAGAGCATGAAATCCTTATTGTAAAATGCAGACGCAAGTTGAAGCAAGTAGGGAAAATTACTAGGTCATGCAGGTACGCTGCTAAGTCCCTTCAGTCGTGTTCGACTCTGTGCGACCCCATAGACGGCAGCTCACCAAGCTCCCCCATCCCTGGGATTCTCTAGGCAAGAATACTGGAGTGGGTTGCCATTTCCTTCTCCAATGCGTGAAAGTGAAAAGTGAAAGTGAAATCGCTCAGTCGTGTCTGACTCTTCGCGACCCCATGGGCTGCAGCCTACCAGGCTCCTCCGTCCGTGGGATTTTCCAGGCAAGAGTACAGGAGTGGGATGCCATTGCCTTCATGCAGGTATGACCTAAATCAAATCCCTTGCAATTGTACAGTGGAAGCGACAAATATATTCAAGGGAGTAGATCCGATAGACAGAGTGCCTGAAGAACCATGGATGGAGGTTCATAACATAGAACAGGAAGTGGTGATCAAAGTCATCTCCAGGAAAAAGAAATGCAACAACGCAAAACGGTTGTCTGAAGAGGCCTTACAAATACCCGTGAAAAGAAGAGAAGCGAACGGCAAAGGGGAAAAGGACAGATACACCCATCTGAACGCAGAGTTCCAAAGAATAACAAGGAGAAACATGAAACCCTTCCTAAAGTGATCAAACTAAAGAAATGGAGGAAAACAATAGAATGGGAGAGACTGGAGATCTTTTCAAGAAAATTAGAGATACCAAGGGAACATTTCATGCAAAGATGGCCAAAATAAAGTACAGAAATGGTATGGACCTAACAGAAGCAGAAGATATTAAGAAGAAGTGGAAAAAAACACACAGAGGAACTATACAAAAAAGATCTTAATGACCCAGAAAACCATGATGGTGTGATCACTCATCTAGAGCCAGACATCCTGGAGTGTGAAGTCAAGTGGACCTTAGGAAGCATCACTACAAACAAAGCTAGTGGAAGTGATGGAATTCGAGCGGAGCTATTTCAAATCCTGAAAGATGACGCTGTGAAAGTGTTGCACTCCATATGCCAGCAAATTTGGAAACCTCAGCAGTGGCCTCAGGACTGGAAGAGGTGTTTTTCTTCCAGTCCCAAAGAGAGGCAATGCCAAAAATGTTTGAACTACCACACCATTGTACTCATCTCACACACTAGCAAAGTAATGCTCAAAATTCTCTAAGGGAGGCTTCAACAGTATATGAACCAAGAACTTTCAGATAGTCAAGCTGGATTTAGAAAAGGCAGAGGAACCAGAGATCAAATTGCCAACATCCATTGGATCATAGAAAAAGCAAGGGAATTCCAGAAAAACATCTACTTCTGCTTCATTGACTATGGCTCATTGACACAACCTTTGACTGTGTGGATCACAACAAACTTTGGAAAACTGTTAAAGAGAAAGGAACCACAGTCCATCTTACCTGCTTCCTGAGAAACCTTTTTACAGGTCAAGAGGCAACAGTTAGAACTGGACATGGAACAATGTACTGGTTCAAAATTGAGAAAAGAATACATCAAGACCATATACTGTCACCCTGCTTATTTAACTTATATGCAGAGTACATCATGTGAAATGCTTGGCTGGATGAAGCACAAGCAGAAATCAAGATTGCCGAGAGAAATACAATAACCTCAGATATGCAGATGATACCACCCTTATGGCAGAAAGCAAAGAGGAATTAAAGAGCCACGTGATGAAGGGAAAAGGGGAGAGTGAAAAAAACTGGCTTAAAACTCAACTCAAAACTAAGATCATGGCATTTGGTCCCATCAATTCATGGCAAATAGATGGGGACGAAATGGAAAGAGTGACAGACTTTATCTTGTTGAGCTCCAAAATCACTGAAGATAGTCACTGCAGTCATGAATTTAAAAGATGCTTGCTCCTTGGAAGGAAAGCTATGACAAACCTAGACAGCATCTTAAAAAGCAGAGACATTACTTTGCTGACAAAAGTCCGTCTAGTCAAAGCTATGGTTTGTCCAGCAGTCATGTGTGCATCTGAGAGGTGGACCGTCAAGAAAGCTGAGCACCGAAGAATTGATGCTTTTGCACTGTGGTGTTGGAGAAGGCTCTTGAGAGTCCCTTGGACTGCAAGGAGATCCAACCAGTCAATCTTAAAGGAAATCAACCCTGAATATTTATTGGAAGGACTGGTGCTAAAGCTGAAACTCCAATACTTTGGCCACTTAATGCGAAGAGCTGACTCATTGGAAAAGACACTGATGCTGGGAAAGATGGAAGGCAGGAGGAGAAGGGGATGACAGACGACAATATGGTTGGATGGCATCACCGACTCAATGGACATGAGTCTGAACAAGCTCTGGGAGATGGTGAAGGACAGGGAGGTCTGGAGTGCTGCAGTCCATGGGGTTGCAAAGAGTCAGACATGACTGAGTGACTGAACAATAACAACAATAAAAGGAAAATATCAATGAATTTATCTGAGTTTATTAGAAAATCCTCTGTAATAGACTAAACCACTACTTTGATATCTCAAATTGTACTACAATGTCTGTATGCTAATTTTTGCAATCTATAGTATAATAGTAATATTAATGCATCTTTATTCAACTTGTGACTGGATTATAGGATCCTTTTAGAAGAGTAGAATGTTTTTCCATTTTTTTATGGTTAATCAAGCATTCTTTCTTCTGTTTCTATCTTGATGCGGCTTTCGAAGGCCACACTATCATTAGATATTTCATAGCAAAACTCACTTTTCCTTTTTAAAATAATTTTTATGTTATAGTGGAGTATAGTTGATTTACAATATTGTGTTAGCTTCAGGTGTACAGCGAGGTGACTCTATTATACCTATGAAAGTGAAAGTGAAAGTTGCGCAGTCGTGTCTGACTCTTTGCAACCCCATGGACTATACAATCCATGGAATTCTCCAGGCCAGAATACTGGAGTGGGTAGCCTTTCCCTTCTCCAGGGAATTTTCCCAACTCAGGGATCAAACCCAGGTCTCCCACATTGCAGGTGGATTCTTTACCAGCTGAGCTACCAGGGAAGCTATACATATACATATATTCTTTCTTTTTTCATATCCTTTTCCCAAAACTCACTTTTCCTTTGCTATTCGCCAGCATGAGTCTCAGCCCATTTGAGACGGCTGGGTTTTTATTTCAAGGTTTCTCTAGCTGCTTTTCATTGCTTTGTAGATATCTGAAACCATGAATGATACACAAAGCACTCTTTTGTGTTGTATCTTTTGAGAAACAACTTTCTGGGCAGCTTCTTCACTGCTCCTCTGCTGTATATGTCATAAGAGTCATCTTTGATTCTTTTATCCAGGACCCAACCGTAAGACTTCCCTGGTGGCTCAGATGGTAAAGAATCTGCCTGCAGTGCCGGAGACCCAGGTTCAATCCCTGGGACAGGAAGATCCCCTAAAGAAGGGAGTGTCTACCGAGTCCAATATTCTTGCCTGGGAATACCATTGACAGAGGAGCCTGGCAGGCTACAATGCATGGGGTTACAGAGAGTTGGACACAACTAAGTGACTCACACACACAAGCGTAAGACAGGGCTGCTACACTGGCCCAGGTGGGCACATTATGATACTTAAGAAACAGTTCATTCTTCACAAGTAATTAAGTGAAGTCACTCAGTCGTGTCCGCCTCTCTGCGACCCCATGGACTGTAGCCTTCCAGGCCCCTCTATCCATGGGATTTTCCAGGCAATATACTGGAGTGGATTGCCATTGCCTTCTCCAGGGGATCTTCCCGACCCAGGGATTGAACCCGGGTCTCTCCCTCTGTAGAGAGACACTTTACCATCTGAGCCACCAGGGAAGTCCACAAGTAATTAAAAAAAAAAAGTAACTCAAATTTCTACTTGAGGTCTCTCTAAAGATGTTAAAAGGAATCCAATTTATAAGCTATAGCAATACTTCCTCTTCCTATCATACACTTATCTGCCCTCTTCAGTCTTCTCAAACTATTCCATTCTCCCACAGCTCAGAGATTCTCATTCTCTTGAGCCATAATGTTATAGAACCTCTATTTTCTAAACCAACCCAAGTGGTTCCTCATAAAGGTCAAACAAATCTTAAGAAGTAAGCAAGAGGAGGGCTTCCTAGGTGGCCCAGTGATAAAGAATCCATCTGTAACGCAGGAGACACAGGTTTGATCTCTGGGTCAAGAAGATCCCCTGGAGGAGAAAACAGCAACCCATTCCAGTATTCTTGCCTGGAAAATCCCATGGACAGAAGAGCCTAGCAGGTTACAGTCCAAGAGCCTGCAAAGAGTCAGACGTAGCTGAGCAACTAACACACACACATCCCAAGCAAAAGGAGGCTAAGTGGGATAAAACAATATGACTACTTGGAGGTTATGAGGAGATGAATGGGAACACTTATGTATAGATTTTTGTCCCATCCATTCTATACTAAACACTAAATGTGAGCCAAGTATTCTGGGGATTCAAATTTGAGTAACACATGGTGTTCGCCTTTGAAACGTTCACAATCTCAGGGACTCTGTGTCTGTTATATCTTCCCCCTCCTCCTCACGCTTTAGTTTGAAGTTCTTTGGAACGTGTTGGGGATAGCCTGGACAAACAAGATCTTAATGTTGTAAGTTCAGTTCAGTCGCTCAGTCATGTTTGACTCCTTGTGACCCCATGGACTGCAGTATGCCAGGCTTCCCTGTCCTTCACCAACTCCTGGAGCTTGCTCAAACTCAGGTCCTTTGAGTCAATGATGCCATCCAATCACCTCATCCTCTGTCATCCCCTCCTCTTCCTGCCTTCAGTCTTTCCCAGCATTAGGGTCTTTTCCAACAATTCAGCTCTTGGCATCAGCTGGCCAAAGTATTGGAGTTTCAGCTTCAACATCAGTCCTTCCAATGAATATTCAGAGTTGATTTCCTTGAGGATTGACTGGGTTGATCTCCTTGTGGTCCAAGGGACTCTCAAGAGTCTTCTCCAGCACCACCATTTAAAAGCATCAATTATTCGGCACTCAGCCTTCTTTATGGTCCAACGCTCACATTCATACTACTGGAAAAACCATAGCTTGGACTGGACGGAACTCTGTCGGAAAAGTGATGTCTCTGCTTTTTAATATGCTGTCTAGCTTGATCATAGCTTTTTTTCCAAGGAGCAAGCATTTTTTAATTTCATGGTTGCAGTCACCATCTGCAATGATTTTGGAGCCCAAGAAAATAAAGTCTGTCACTGTTTCCATTTTTTTCCCCATCTATTTGCCACGAAGTGATGGGATTAGATGCCATGATCTTACTCTTTTGAGTGTTGAGTTTTAAGCCAAATTTTTCATTCTCCTCTTTCACTTTCAACAAGAGGCTCTTCAGTTTCTCTTCATTTTCTGCCATAAGTGTGGTGTCATCTGCATATCTGAGGTTATTGATATCTCTCCTGGCAATCTTGATTCCTACTTGGGCTTCATCCAGCCCAGGATTTCGCATGATGTACTCTGCATAGAAGTTAAATAAGCAGGGTGACAATATACAGCCTTGATGTACTCCTTGCTCAATTTTGAGCAAGTCCATTGTCTCATGTCCAGTTCTCACTCTTGTTTCTTGACCTGCATACAGGTTTCTCAGGAAGCAGGTATGGTGGTCTGGTATTCCCATCGCTTGAAGAATTTTTCACAGTTTGTTGTGATCCACACAGTCAAAGTCTTTGGTGTCATCAATAAAGCATAAGTAGCTGCTTTTCTGGAATTCTCTTGCTTTTTCTATGTTGGCAATTTGATCTCTGGTTCCTCTGCCTTTTCTAAATCCAGCTTGAATATCTGGAAGCTCTTGGTTCACATACTGTTGAAGCCTCCCTTGGAGAATTTTGAGCATTACTTTGCAAGATGTGTGAGATGAGTGGAATTGTGCAGTAGTTCAAACATTCTTTGACATTGCCTTTCTTTGGGATTGGAATGAAAACGGACATTTTCCAGTCCAGTGGCCAGTGCTGAGTTTTCCGAATTTGCTGACGTATTGAGTGCAGCACTTTCACTGCATCATCTTTGAGGGGTAGCTCAGCTGGAATTCTATTGCCTTCACTAGCTTTGTTCTAAGTCATGCTTCCTAAGCCCACTTGACTCTGCATTCCAGCATTCTGGCTCTAGATGAGTGATCACACCATTGTGGTTATGTGGGTCATTAAGGTCTTTTTGTATAGTTCTTCTGAGTATTCTTGCCACCTCTTCTCCATATCTTCTGCTTCTCTTAGGTCCATACCATTTCTGTCCTTTATTGTGCCCATCTTTGTATGAAATGTTCCCTGTTTTATTATTATGAAGCAGACTTCATTCTCACATGGAGAAGTAATGTATATTATAACTGAGTCTGAATCATAACTTCAGTCTATATGCTCTGTATTCTTTATTCCTCATTGAGTTCATCCTCATTTTTCTTTGCCCAAGGAAGTTTCAGGTAAGTTCTCTGGTCTTACAATGGTGCTGGGGACTCTTTCTTATAATCACATGTCCTAACCAAAGACCTGGTTTGTTTCTTTTTTACACACCCTGAAGTCGTTTACTAGATCTAGCTTATAGGTGAAAGCCTCTGCAGGAGTTGCTGCAATTTTTTTTCCCCCTTCCACCACATTCTATACTTTCAGATTCACAGATAGGCATTCGTTCCTAAAAAAATTCTAGTCCTTATTTTACCACTGTTTTGGCACAATAAAATGAGTTTAATGACAGGTGTTAAACATCTCAATAAGCTATCCCACAGGATCCTTGGGGCTGGTGCACTGGGATGACCTGGAGGGATGGTACGGGGAGGGAGGTGGGAGGGGGGTTCAGGATGGGGAACACGTGTACGCCCGTGGCGGATTCATGTTGACGTGTGGCAGAACCAATACAATATTGTAAAGCAATTAGCCTCTAATTAAAATAAATAAATTTAACTTTAAAAAATAGAATAAACTGAAGCATATGAAAAATTTTTAAAAAGAACATCTCAATAATTTATGCACAGTATAGAATTTATGGATACAAAAAATAATGTAGGTAATAATAATAAACAATACCTGACATTTATTATCTACTAACCAAAAGTTATGAGCAACCTAGATAGCATATTAAAAAGCAGAGACATTACTTTGCCAACAAAGGTCCATCTAGTCAAAGTGAAGGTGAAGTCGCTCAGTCGTGTTCGACTCTTGCGACCCGTGGACTATAGCCCACCATGCTCCTCCGTCCATGGGATTCTCCAAGCAAGAATACTGGAGTGTGTTGCCATTTCCTCCTACAGGGGATCTTCCTGACCCAGGGATCGAACCCAGGTCTCCCACATTGCAGGCAGGCGCTTTTAATCTTTGTACCACCAGGGAAGCCCTTGACTAGCCCATCTACTCAAGGCTATGGTTTTTCCAGTGGTCGTGTATGGATGTGAGAGTTGGACTGAGAAGAAAGCTGAGTGTCAAAGAATTGATGCTTTTGAACTGTGATGTTGGAGAAGACTCTTGAGAGTCCTTGGACTGCAAGGAGATCCAACCAGTCCATTCTGAAGGAGATCAGCCCTGGGATTTCTTTGGAAGGAATGATGCTGAAGCTGAAACTCCAGTACTTTGGCCACCTCATGCGAAGAGTTGACTCATTGGAAAAGACCCTGATGCTGGGAGGGATTGGGGGCAGGAGGAGAAGGGGACAACAGAGGATGAGATGGCTGGATGGCATCACCGACTCGATGGACATGAGTCTGAGTAAACTCTGGGAGTTGGTGATGGACAGGGAGGCCTGGTATGCTGCGATTCATGGGGTCACAAAGAGTCTGGATACAACTGAGTGACTGAACTGAACTGAACTGAATCTTCCAAGTATTATACCAAGTATTTTATGTGTATTGATTATTTGAATTAATCAAATTATATTCTAAGCATTTTATTTCTGTTACTCTGGGTCAGGGTTCTTTAGAGAAAAAGAATCAATGGGATATAGAGAGAGAGTGAGTCTCACACAGTTTCCCAGGTGGCGCTAGTGGTAAAGAACTCGCCTGCCATAGCAGGTTAGACATAAGAGATGTCAGTTTGATCCCTGGGTCGGGAAATTACCCTGGAGAAGGGAATGGCAATCCACTCGAGTATTCTTGCCTGGAGAATAGACAGGGACAGAGGAGCCTGGGGGGCTACAGTCCATGAGGTCACACAGAGTCAGACATGACTGAAGTGACTTAGCACACACACATAGTTATGGAAGCATAATCCATATTCTGTACTTCTCTGGAGAAGTCCCATGATCTGCCACCTGTAAGATGAAGGCCAAGAAAGTTCCTTGTGTAGTTTCAGTAGAAATCCACAGATCTGAGACTATATAGACTCACAATTTGAGTTTCTACACTCTGTAATCTTCATTCTCAGTAGACTCAACTTCATTCATCCTTCCACAAAGAGGCTTCAGGGAAGCCAGTGGTCTAAGCTGTAGTTCAAGTCCTAAGGTCCAAGGACCAGGGGCACTGATGCTCAAGGGTAGAAGAAGATGGAATACCCAACTCACAGTAGAAAGAAATTTGCTTTTATTCTTTCCTTTTTGTCCAATTCTGGGCCTCAGCAAGTTGGATGATGCTTACCCACATTGGTGAGGGTGATCTTCTCTACCCAGTCAAATTTGAATTACCGATTCAAATGCTTATCTCTGCTAAAAAAAAAAAAAAAAAAAACCCTTATAGACCATCCAGAAAGAGTGTTTTACAAGCTATCTGGGCATCCTTTAACTCAGTAAACTTGACACTTGAACTTCACCATCACAAACTCTGTAAGATAAACTAAAATGAAGGCAGAGAGGTCAGGTAAAATGTTGGCAGTTACACAGCTAATAAGTGACAAGGTCAGGATTTGAATAGTCTAATTCCTGAGCCCATGTTCTACAATGGAAATGATTTTAATTTATAAGATTCACTTTCTGTCCTTAGGAAGCTTCTAGTCTGGTGATAAAGGCAAGTAATAGGTATTAAATGGATCACTTTAATATGATCTGAGTTTGAATATATAGGCATGAACAGGATGTTGCAGCTGTCCCTCCCCCTTCCTTTACCACTGTGAGTAATGATTTAAAAAAAAAAAAAAAAAGAAGCCATCCTGGTAGATGGCTGTGACTTCCTCCTTAGAAATAAAGTGGTTACTTGTGGGTTGTGCTATATTCTTCAGCATATTTTTGAGACTTGATGGAGAGTCTACCAAGGATGCCTAAGCCAACAGTTTTCAACCAGAATGAAGGAGGTAAGATATTTGCCTCCCTGGGAGTATTTGGCATTGTCTGGAGACATTTTTGAAGATCCCAACTGGAATGATGTTACTGGCATCTAGTGAGCTGAGGCCAGGGAGGCTACTACACATTTTACAATACACAAAGACATCTCTGGCAAAAGGAATTCCTGGACAAAAATGTCAATAGTACCAAGGCTGAAAAACACTGACCCAGGCTGTCTATTAAAACAGCTCTTATTAACTCACATGGAAACAAGCAATGGAATGAGAACAAGTCTAGAATATGTGTCCAATAATTTTGAAATCCTAAAGAGAATGTATGCTCCTGAAGAGGCTGTATGGTCTAAGAGGTGAGAGACTCTGTCTACATTGCTGGTGTTGGAGCCTGGCACATGACCTGGCATGTAGTCATTGTTCAAATATTGTCGTTTGGACTGACTGATTATGTCACAGAGATTATAGAGCATGGGATGGACCAATCAGAAGCACTGTGGAAATTGATGCCTAAGTGTGTCTCTGAATGCAACAGGCATAGGATAAATGCTCCATAACTGACTGTTCAATGGATAGTTGGAAGGATTAATGACTAGGAACTTGAAAGACCTGGGGCCATAGGTATTTTTAATCTTTATTCAAAAGAATGTTTTTGTAAATGATAGACATGTGGAAAGTAACAGCCTATGGGAAAACCCAAATGAACTTTTTGGCCAACCCCCAAAACAGGTGTAGATACAATGCTGAGCAATGTGAGGTTTTGTGTAACAGTATTTGAGGAAAGAGTGATAGAGATTTATTTCCACTTTCCTCTATAGCTTCTTCCTATGGCTCTTTCTCAGTGCAGGAGACATAAGAGACACGGGTTCTATCCGTGGGTTGGGAAGATCTCCTAAAGAAGGGCATGTCAACTCCAATATTCTTGCTGGAGAACCCCCATGGACAGAAGGGCCTGGTGGGCTCCAGTCCATAGGGTTGCAAAGAATCAGACATGACTGAAGCGACTCAGCACTCACTGCTCTTTCTCAGTCTGTACATTTATACAGAGATTTCTCTCATTTACAAGAGTCAGCAGACCTCCCTTCATCTTTATCTTCTGGCTATCATCCTTTTCTTCTTGCCTTCATGAAACCAGGTCTTTAAGAACTGAGGCTTATACAATTTGGGGTGCTCTCATGAGAAAAAGAATAGAACTCTAAATGCAAATAGGAACGAAAAGAAGTGTAGTTAGAATGAGAAAAGAAGTCCCAATGTGTGGCAAGTTTTTAAAACCTGAACAAATACAAAGATCACAAAAGCCAGAAAAATAGCACAATCTTTTTGTTAATAAAATGCTCACTCTTCTATAATACTTTGTCACTGAATAACTCTTGTTCCCCTTCATTTCAAACCTTGTGTCTCCTTTACTTCTTGCCTAGTTCTGTGTGTGCTCAGTTGCTCAGCCGTGTCTGACTCTTTGCAGCCCCATGGACCCGCCAGGCTCCTCTGTCCATGGAAGTTTCTGGACAAGAATATTGGAATGGTTTGCCATTTCCTATTCCAGGGGACCTTCCCAACCCAGGGATCGAACCCGTGTCTCTTGTGTCTGCTGCATTGGCAGGCGTATTCTAGCTGCCACTAATGCCAACTGGGAAGCCACTGCTAGAGAGCTAAACTGAGTCACAGAGAGCACAAGCACAGAGGGGAAAGGTAACTTATCATTTGATTTGAAAATGTCCTGGTATGAGAGTAAGGAAGGGAGGCAGGGCCAGCTCAGTGTCCCTTTTCTTTATCATCTAGGGTAGAATTAGATGGATTATAAGCACGTTGCCTATCCCCATGCCCACTTCTCAGGCTCTAAAGTGCAAAAGTGAAAGTGAAGTCGCTCAGTTGTGTCCAACTCTTTGAGACCCCATGGACTGTAGCCTACCAGGCTCCTCCGTCCGTGGGATTTTCCAGGCAAGAGTACTGGAGTGGGTTGCCATTTCCTTCTCCAGGAGATCTTCCCAAACCAGGGATTGAACCCAGGTCTCCCGCATTGCAGCAGATGCTTTACCATCTGAGCCACCAGGGAAGACTCTCAAGCTCTCACTTTCACTGAATTCCTGATCAGGGGTCAGGTCCTCTGATAAAGATCATACTCTCTCCTCCCAAGCAAAACTCTCTCCCTTCTTCCTTGTTCCACCAGCCCAGGCTTTGGGCTACTGGGCAGTTCTGCTTTCTCTAAAATGGGTCTCACTCATTCTGACTTTCATTGGCAGGCTATTCAAAATATGCAACCCCCGGTGACAATGTGAGTCTGCAAATCTCCAATCTGCCTAAGAACCACAGATCACTCACCTGGTTTTATACTACTGACCAGAAGATTGTAGAGTGGGAATCTGGTGAGCCTACTAAGTACTTCGATACTAAATTTAAGGACAGGGCCACGCTTGATTCTCAAAGTGGCACACTGCACATCCGCAAGGTCCAGAAGGAAGACAGCAGTACTTACCTCCTGAGGGTGCTGAAGGACAATGGACATGAGGAGGAATACAAGATCTCTCTGATGGTGCTTGGTAAGTTACGGTAACCAAAGGGCTAGTCCCGACTCTGGGGCCCCAGAAAGATCACTGGGAAGCTTCCTGGTGATTCTGGGGACTCTCCATGGGAGGGGGAGAGAAAACCTCAGGACAGGCTTAATCCATTTCTCCTGGAGCCAGTTCCACTTGGAAGTGAGTCTGGGCCAGCAGACCCCAAAGTAGATAACTTTGGGACATTTGAAACCTCTTCTGACATTAGAGAGTCTAAGATTTGAAGAGGAAGGAGACAACAAAGATGGTTTCCTCTCTGTTCTCTTCATGTTCTCTTGTGGTCAATCCAAATAAGTCTGAGTTCTTCTTCTTTTTCAATTGATTTTTTGGTTGTACTGGGTCTTCCTTGCTCCACGCAGACTTTCTTGAATTGTGGCAAGTGGGGGTTACTCTTTGTTGCGGTGCATGGGCTTCTCATTGTGGTGGAGGCTCTGATTGTGGAGCATGGGTTCTAGGCATGTGGGCTTTAGTAGCTGCAGCTTGCTGGCCCTAGGATGTGTGGGCTTCAGCAGTTGTAATGCATGGGCTTAGTTGCTCTGCAGTATGTGGCATCTTTCCGGACCAGGGATGGAACCCGTGTCCCCTGCATTGGCAGGCAGATTCTTAACCACTGGACCACACTTACTGGCTGTGTGACCTTGGAGAAAGATCTTGACATCTCTGTCCCATTAGGTAAGATTCTGTTGATGGCAAGTAATGGACACCAACTTGATATACCTTTAGCAAAAAAGGAGAATTTTTTTTAAAGCTATGACTTCTTAAAACAATGAAAGTTTAGAAGAGTTGAAAAGGACTGAAGAGGAGGAAGAATGAGAGCCTGGCTCAGTCCAGAGCCTCTAGCCACCGGCATCTTTCATGTGAAGGTGGGTCCCTGCCGGTATAGACTATCTCTCTCAAAGTCTAGGCTTTCATGTCTCTTACTTAAATTCTCAAGAGAGAGAAATTGACTAGCCCATCTTGGTTCAGGTATGTGATTTAAACTCAGGGTCCAAAGACAGCTTATAAGGCAGAAACTTGGTTCTTGATGAGATTGTCAATTATGAGAGGAGGAGGGCTCGGCAGACATCCAAGGGAGATGTGCCCCTCAGAGACTTGAGTTCCTCATCATATTGTGAGGATAATTATATCTTTTTAGAATGTTAGGATTTTCAAAGTAGATAATGAAAGTGAAAACACTTTTAAAATGCTGGAACTTCCCTGGTTGTCCAGTGCTTAAGATTCTATGCTTCCACTGCAGGGGGCGTGTTGAGTTCAATTCCTGGTTGGGGAACAAAGACCCCACATGCTGCATGGTGCAGTCAAAAATGATAAAATTATAACAACAAACAAATGTGCCAGAAGGTCTTGTGTCTGGTGAGGAGCCATAAAAATGCTAAAATGCTGCAAAGAATGAAGAATATTGTATATATTCATGTCCCACTAACATAGGTCATGATGACCCTTGGTCTAAGAGGCTAGAATCGCCTTCTTGCTCACTTCCTCCATATCATATCTCCTAAACTTGCAAGATGTATTAGCAACAGGAAATATTCAAAGGTTCCTACAGTGATTAAAAGAAAAAGGTCTCATATATACATCATTTACCAGTTTTTGTGGCAAATATTCCCATTACAGCCAACTGTAAACTGCTATCAGTTTCATTTTACAACCAACTTGCAAAATTTCTGAATATCCTACAAGCCATAGGCCTATGTGGCTTTAGTACACTTGCCTCTGGATAAGGCTCTGAGGATGCAATTAGTGAAAGGCTCATCCTTCTGTCCAGCTCAGGAATTTCTAAAGCTCAAAGGGGGCATCTTGGAACCAGACTGCTCCATCTGGCTCTGGAGTGCTCAGGGCTGAGCTGCTTACTATGGGAAATGCAGAAGGTTTATAAGACTTGAGGCCAGACCACAGGAAATGAATAAGCATATGAAGATTGCTCATGTAAAGTATGCAAGAGGAGTCCAGCAATGTGATAAGGCTTCATGGAGGAGATGGATCTCGAGTTCAGGAGGTCAGATTGGTAGAGCTTCCATCGCCCCTCACAGACATACAACCCAGAAGTCAGCTCGGATTGGGTCAATTCTCTGCTACATTTTAATCCTATGACTTCTGAGCTGCATTGATTCTGCAGGTGTTTTACCCTTGACCAGAAGGAAAAGACCTCAGAGGATTTCAGGTAAAGCAGTCCTAGTCAAGGAAGGAGCAGATGATGGGATTACATCTCAACCCATCGGCCCACAGGGTGAAAGCAGTGATGATGCTGTGACCTTCAACATGCTTACATCACACCCAGCAAAAGCACTTACTCACAGATGATGGTACTGTATCTTACTAACATTGTGCTATGAAGTAGGGTCATTTCCATGTGAGAAGGAGTTCAGAGGGTTAGTTGTCTTGCCTCTCAGAGCCACTCTCTCAGAAGCAAGTCCAGGACCCAAGCTTGTCTCACTGTGAAGGGAGTATTTTGTCTTTTCTGTTGCATAACAGCTTCATCCCTACATACATCCATTCCTACATCCATTCACCTTTCCCTTTCATCAGGATACCTGCTCTGTGGCAGGCACTGAGATACCAAAGTTAACAGATGCAATTCATCACTACCAGCTTGCGCTGGGAGATCCATGAGGTTCTCTGTGGTTCTGCCAGAGTTCAGGAAAGGTGTAGAGTGGTATCTCTTACAGGACTCTCATTGTATCTGAGCCCAAGAACTCTTGAAGGACTGACTGATGGGCTAAGGTGCCAAGTGTGGGTCATTGCTAGAGAAGGGGCCCTGAGTAGCTCAGACAGTTGGAATATCAAGTACAACTCTAGCTGATCTCTGTGCTAAAACTCTGCTGTTCTTTCTCACCCACAGATGGGCATAACTCCATTTTATTTCTGGGTAACTGGCTCCCCCTTCTGGATTCAGTTTAGCTTCACGCCAAGAAGTAGCTCTTTCCCTCTGAAGCCTACAGAGGTCAAAATTGCCCACTAGCTCCCTCTACAGGGCCCTCTTCCCCGTGGCTGCTCCTCAGGACCTCCCTTTGCCCTTTGTTGGCTAAACCCTCCCAGCAAAAAGCTTCATAAATGCATAAACCCATTGTCTCATCTTATAACATCTTCATCTTCAGACCCTGTACAGAAGCCTGAAATAAATGTTAACATGACAGAGAAAATGAACACCTGCAACCTGACGCTATCCTGTGGGATCCAGGACCAATCTGTAACCTACACTTGGTATTGGGAATCAGGGTCCTTTCCAAAACAGCTACAGAGCAGTGTGCTTGAAGATGTCCACACGCCACAAAGCTACTCAAAGTCTTATACCTGCCAAGTCAGCAATCCTATAAGCCACCAAAACGACACAATCCACTTCACTTCACCCTGTGTACAAGGTAAGAGTCTCTCCCAAGGGAGCTGAGGTGGGCACAGGGTAACTAGTTTTCTCTTGAATGAAGAAAAGTGTGGGGATCTTTTCCCTCTGCCTGTCATAGCGTTTGGTGGAGAATCCCAAAGGCAGCAGTGAGGTGTGGTAGACTTGGATTCTCCTTGTGTCTCTGACATGATCTCTCAGCAAGCTTCCCTCGCCTTTGTGGAGCTCAGTGTCCTCACCTGCAAAGGGCTCTCATGTCCCATTTGCCTGTCCTGCTTTAATAAGTGCATGGTCCTGGAATCTGAGGGCAGGGTCCTTGCAGGATAAACTGAGATTTCAAGATGAGTAGGGAGGAAAAAGGCAAGTAGAGGAACAGTCCAGATAGTGTTGTACAGCGACATAAAGGTGTTTCTGGTAGATAGCAAAGGAAAGAAGGGCCAAGAAGTGGTTGAGGACGAATGAGGAGCAAAAGAAAGAAGGGCCAAATGGATGAACATGAGTGGGAACGAGTGGTGAGCAACAGAGCCTGGCCCTAGGACTGAGATTCTCTGCTCTTCCCAGGTGTATGCCCCTTGATAAAGTCGGAAAGGCAAACTCTGGGTTTCCTGTTTGAGATTTCTCTGTTTCCTGGGAGGCCCCACTCAATAGAGCATCACTCCTGGCTCTCTCTCAAGCCTACACACGTCCAATTGTGGGGTAGCTACGATTATAGATTTTGGAATCAATCACACCTGGGATTAATCCTGTGACTATTACTTATTAGCTAAACAAGTGACAGCTTCTCCAAGTCATGTCCTTCTTAAATAAGACAAAATAATAGTTCTTATCGCATACTGTTCTGAGAATTAAACTAGACAATACAGGTAACTACCTAGCACAGTATCAAAGAAGCCTTCAATGAGTGGTGGTTAAATTAGACCCACCAAGTCCTTTTAATTCTAGAGACACTAGGGATTTGGGGGGCCACTTGATACATATGAATCACTCTCTTTAGCATTCTAGGCCCTGTACTCTCCACACCCCTGAAATCACATCCCCAAGCCCTGGTGTATACATCTCTCCAGAATAACTCGTACCCGTGGTGCCAACATTTACCTGAGACCCTCTGCACGCCCAGTCACCAGGGATCGTGGCTCCTGGGGACGTGGCTCTTCCATGGTCTTCCTGGACCCAGTCTACCCTGCTCACCTATGCTGATTTCTTTGCCTCTGCTCCCACACGCGAACTATAGAAACTATAAGTTCTGTGTTCTTCCCAACCAACTGGTCATGTCTTCTAGTCTTACATGATAATGCCCTGCTTTTCCACCACTGAAGATCCAGTATAAGACTTTGGTGTCTGACCATGAGACCACCAGTTGGCTGGGTGGTTCTAAAATCACCTTTATGTCAACACCATATACTGAGATCCAGAAAAAGGAAGAGACACAGTCCTTGTTCTTTATAGAATGAAAGTGACTGCCCATTCACAGAGTGGATAAAAGCAAGAATACATTTCTTTTTTGAGGTCTAAGCCCGTCTTGTTACTTTTCAGCTACCTCAATTATCCTAGAAGAGTATCCTTAATTCCCCTTCCAGAATTTATCACTCTCCTCTCCTCTCCCTTGCCCTACACTTCTCTATCTCTTAGTTTCCCTTTCTTTTTTCCTTCCCCACCAAGTTGGTAGTGATCAACAGGCAGTGCTTTCTCCCCTAAACTTAGCATACAGTATCATATGAACTACTGCACTTGAAGGTCTGCCCTACTTAACTGCTGTCCACTGTAGGAGAATGATTCTTTGCTAGACCCACAGACACGCCAAGATAATCTTCATGTACAGGACTCAGCTAAGCCAGTAATATTTAGAGGATTTCTGTGTTCTTTCTACTTTACATCTGGGAGATTGAGCTCTTGCTCATCTGGGAAAAAGGATGTGCAGGGCACACTGTGCCTGGATTCAGAGAGGAGACACACTCCCTTGCTATGGAAGCTCCCATGCCAACGTCCAGCACCCCTTCCCCTTCTCAACAAATTAATCAGGACACCTAAATGTTTTGCATTTTCTTACTCTTTCAGCCTCCTCCTCCGGAGTAGCTTGGATGGCAACTTGGCTAGTGATCATGGTAACCACTCTTCTCAATCTCCTTTGTCCCTGAGAAGAGCTAACTAGAGTGAAACTTCAAGAATGCAAGATCTTGCCCTCATTGGCAATCGGCTCTTAACCAGGACAGAATCTCTGGCTATATGGAATAAGGCAATGGACTGAGATGTCTAAAAGAACATTCACATGAAGTTTTTATAATCACAGTAATATTTTATTCTATGTTTTCTTATTGTTTTTCTAGCATACATATACATACGTGCTTTCCCACCAAAAATGGGCAGAATGTATTCTGCAATGTTTTGTTTCAATAAACAATGCTAAAATTGTCAAAATTGATTGTTGAATCCTAGGATCCAAAAAGCCCATCAAATCGACAAAGCTCTCTCACCATGGTCTTTCATTACAGGATGGCAAGAGCTTCCAGGCCCACCACCGACATAACAATGGGAATTTTTGCTCTTGGTTTGCCTCCTCTGTGGTTCTTCATGGGCCTGGAGCTGATAGGGTCACTAAAACACAATTTTCCCTTTCAACAAACTGTCCTACCACAGATCACTTCCTCTTTGCATCAAACCAACCTTACCTCTCCCTCCCCTTATCACGTCTGTGGCAGAGACAATACCGTGTGTTCATCAAACCCTTTCATTTTCTTCCTAGACTTTGATGGTTAATTTTACGTGTAAATTTGACTGGGCCACAGAGGCACCTGGTCACAGGTCAAACCTTATTCTGGGTGCCCCTGAGGGTGTTTCCGGGTGAGATTAACGTTTGACTTAATAGGCTTAGTAAAGCAAATTATCCTTTCCAGTTTGGGGGGGTGGGAGCAAATCTCACCCTATCAGTTGAAGCTTGAAAAACACAAAAAGGCAGGGGACACTTTCAAGTTGATGTTGGAATAAAACAGGGAGACCACCTTCCCCCCCAACAAATACATCAAAAACACATGTGCATGTGAAACAGCCCCACAGGACATCTTCTGAATGCGGGCAGAGGATCCCAGACTTCTAAAAAGGCAAACCAGTTCCCTCAGAGTGAGGTAGGGGAATAGTTAAAGACAAAAAGGGACACAAAGGATATCAGGTTGGGGACCTGCACACCCCGGGAGTGAGTAGTGAAGGAGAAAAGTCCATACACTAGGAAACCCCCTCACAGGCGGGTTCAACTTGGAACCTCAGAGGGCAGGGCAACAGCACATGCTCAGAAGGCAAAATGGAGAGACTTCACACAGAGATCACGCGGAGCAGCACTTCCCAGCTGAGAACAGGCTCACATGCTCATGCCCGCTGTGGAGAGTGGGGCTGGGTTGCAGAGGCTCAGGTTTTGAGGGCTGGACCTCAGGAAGAGACCCAGGGTTGACTGCCATGAAGATACTCTGATGGCACTGAGGCAACACAGATGTTAGTTGAGGTCAGATCTTGCCTTGCTCTAGCTTGTATTGACCTCAGCTGTTACATGATCATTGTTTACAAGATGTGGGACAAGAAAGCCTGACCATGCCATCTCGGCTCGTTTGCTCTTTCTCTATAGAGGGCATGGCAACCCACTCCAATGTTCTTACCTGGAGAATCCCATGGACTGAGGAGCCTGGTAGACTACGGGACATAGGGTTGCGATGAGTCAGACACAACTGAAGCAACTTAGCATGCATGCACACATATAGAATTTTAAGCAAATACAAGCTAGAGCAAGGCAAGATCTATTCTGAACCCACACTGCCCACAACGGGTCCACAGATGTTCCTAGAAATACTGGAGGGCTTTCTCAGTAGGCAAATTGACTGGAGCAGGAAAACAGAGGAATCACATGGACATGCTTATCACTACCATTCTATATATTTTCTCTCCCCCTTTTTTTATATTGTTCTAATAACGTTCTTTATTACTCCTTTAATTTTTATTTTTTATAACTTACTTTTTCTTTTGTAAAACACACCTCATTTTTAAATAAATTAATTTTATTTTCCTATTTCTACTCTTTAGTACTCCTTAGTTACACTTCAACTTTTTCCATGTTTTTTATTTTGTATTTTTGAGAGTCTAATTTTTAGTATTCATTTTCACTTAGGGGCTTGATTATTGGCTTGATTGCTCTCTTCTTTTTTGACTTCCTTGATTTTCTCCTTCTTCTCTCTTGTCTTTGTAAGTGTGTGTCTCTTTGGGTGTTCTTGGCTGTTGACTGTTGTTTCACCATTAGTCTTGGGATGTTGTTTTCTGTGCTGTGTGGCCTGTGAAATCTTGGTGCTAGGTTAAGTGGATGGACCTAAACCTCAGAGGTTGGATACCGAAGTTCAGGACTTTGGACCACCAGAGAACTCCCGACACCATGGAATATTAATAGGTGAGAGCCCTCTCAAAAGTCTCTGTATCAAATCTAAGACCAAGCCCCACTCCAAGGCCTGCAAGCTCTAGTTCCAGATGCCTCATGCCAAATATTTAGCAAAGTAGGAGCACAAACCTGCACGTTTGCAGAAAGGCTGCCTCCAAACATACCAAGCTCATAGACACCCCAAAACACACTACTGGACACAGCACTACCTTTCAGAGAGACATGATCCAGCTCCATCCACCAGAACACAGACACAAGTCCCCCTATCAGGGAAACTTCATTAGGCACCAGGAATCACAGCTACCCTCAAGGGGCAGGGGAAAGACAGCACAATTAAAAGGAACCACAACTTCCAACCTGTAACCAGGAGACCCCCAAACACAGTAAAGTAAGCAATATGAACTGACATAGAAGCATGCAGCAGCTGAAGGGGCATGGTGAAAAGCCAAAAGACCAAACAAATGAAGAAATAAGCAGTCTACATGAAAATAAATCCAGAATAATTATAGTAAAGATCACCTAAAATCATGGAAATAAAATGGCTGGAGGCACAGATTGAGAAGATACAAGAAATATTTACCAAGGACCCAGAAGATTTAAAGAACGGACAATCAGCAATGAACACAATAACTGAGGTGAAAAGCCATTAGAGGGAACCAATAGCAGAATGAGAGAAGCAGCAGAACAGAGAAGTGAGCTGGAAGATAGAATAGCAAAAACAGCTGAAACAGAGCAACATGAAGAAAACAGGATAAAAAGAAATGAGGACAGTCTCATGGAGAAGGCAATGGCACCCCACTCCAGTACTCTTGCCTGCAAAATCCCATGGACGGAGGAGCTTGGTGGGCTGCAGTCCCTGGGGTTGCTAGGAGTCAGACAAGACTGAGTGACTTCACTTTCACTTTTCACTTTGATGCATTGGAGAAGGAAATGGCAACCCACTCCAGTGTTCTTGCCTGGAGAATCCCAGGGACAGGGGAGCCTAGTGGGCTGCCGTCTATGGGGTTGCACAGAGTCGGACACGGCTAAAGTGACGCAGCAGCAGCAGGACAGTTTCAGAGACCTCTGGGAGAACATTAAGTGGCCCAACATTTGAATCATAGGGGTCCCAGAAGAAGAGGACAAAATGAAAAGGTATGAGAAGATATTTGAAAAGATTATAGTCAAAAGCTTCCCTAAAATGGGAAAGGAAATAGCCACCCAAGTCCAGGAAGACTAGAGAATCCCACACAGGATAAATCCAAGGAGAAATATGCCAAGACACATATTCATCAAATGAACAAAAATTAAACACAGCAGCAAGTGAAAACAACAAATAACATACACAGGGATCCCCAGAAGGCCAATAGCTGATTTTTCAACAGAAACTCTGTAGTCCTGAAGAGAGTAGCAGGATATACTTAAAGTGATGAAAGAAAAAAAATCTATAAGCTATGGTTTTCACAGTAGTCATGTATGGATGTGAGAGTTGGACTGTAAAGAAAGCTGAGCACCGAAGAATTGATGCTTTTGAACTGCGGTGCTGGAGAAGACTCTTGAGAGTCCCTTGGACTGAAAGGAGATCCAATCAGTCAATCCAAAAGGAAATCAGTCCTGGATATTCATTGGAAGGACTAATGCTGAAGCTGAAACTCCAGTCCTTTGGCCACCTGATATGAAGAACTGAGTCACTGGAAAAGACCCTAATGCTGGGAAAGATTGAAGGCAGGAGGAGAAGGGAATGACAGAGGATGAGATGGTTGGATGGCATCACCAACTCAATGGACATGAGTTTGAGAAAACTCTGGGAGTTGGTGAAGGACAGGGAAGCCTGGTGTGCTTTAGTCCTTGGAGTCTTAGTCGGACACAATTGAGTGACTGAACTGAACTGAACTGAGCTATATATACTGTCAATAAGAGACCCACCTCAGACCTGGGAACACATAAAAACTGAAAGTGAGGGGTTGGAAAAAGATATTCCATGCAAATGGAAATCAAAAGAAAATGGGAGGACTACTCACATCAGATAAAATAGACTTAAAATAAAGACCAATACAAGAGACAACAGAGAACACTACAAAATGATCAAGGGATCAATCCAAGAAGAAGATATAACAATTATTAATATATATGCACCCAACATATGAGCATCTCAATATATCAGGCAAATGCTAACAACTATTAAAATGGAAATTGATAGTAACACAATAATACTAGGGGACTTTAACACCCCACTCACACCAATGGACAGATCAGCCAGACAGAAATTTAATAAGCACAAGCTTTAAATGATTCATTGAACCAGTTAGACCTGGTAGTTATCTATAGGGCACTTAACCCCAAAATGATAGATTTCCTTTCTTTCTCAAGTGCATTTGGAACATTCTCCAGGGTTTATCACATCTTGGTAAATTTTAAAAAATTGAAATCATTTCAAGCATCATTTCTGACCACAATGGTATTTATAAGTTTAGATACCAACTACAGGAAAAAAAAAAGACCTGTAAAAAATACACAAACACATGGAGCCTAAACCATACAATTCTGAATAACCAACAGATCACTGAAGAAATCAAAAAGGAAATGAAAATATGCCTAGAAACAAATGACAATGGAAACATGACCACTCAAAACCTGTGGGATGAGTAAAAGCAACGCTAAGAGGGAAGTTAACAACCATACAAGCCTGCCTTAAGAAACAGGAGACACAACAACTAAAGAACCTAACTTCACACCTAAAGCAACTAGTAAAAGAAGATTAAAAAACCCTAAGTCAGTAGAAGAAGTAAATCATAAAGATCAGAGCTTAAATAAGTGAAAAAGAAGTGAAGGAGACAATAGCACAGATAAATAAAACTAAAAGATGGTTCTTTGAAAAGATGAACAAAATTGACAAACCATTAGCCAGACTCATCAAGAAAAAAAGGGTAAGATTCAAATCAATCACATTAGAAATGATAAAAGGGAAATTACAATGAACAACACAGAAATTCAAAAGTTAAAAGATCATAAGACTCTTATGAGCAATTATATACTAATAAAATAGAGAAACTGGCAGAAATGGACAGATTCTTAGAAAAGTGTAACCTTCAAAAACTGAACCAGGAAGAAATAGAAAATATGAACAGACCAATCACAAACATGAAATTGAAACTATAACAAAAAGTCTTTCAAAAAACAAAAGCCCAGGGCCAGATGGCTTCAGGCAAATTCTACCAAAAGACCTAACAGGTTTCATGCTCAAACTCTTCAGGAACATTGCAGAGGAAGGAAAACGCCCTAATCCATTCCATGAGGCCACCATCACACTGATATCAAAACCAAAGATGCCACAAGAATAGAAAATTACAGAACAATATCACTGATGAACATAGATGCAAACATCTAACAAAAGTTTGGAAATCAGAATCCAACACAACATAAAAAGAGTTACATATCATAATCAAGACAGTTTTATCCCAGGGATGCAAAGATTCTTCAATATATGGAAATCAATCAATGTGATATACCATATTAACAAATTGAAAGATGAAAACCATATGATAATCTCAATAGACACACATGGAAATCAATCAGTGTGATATATCATATTAACAAATTGAAAGATAAAAACCATACGATAATCTTAATAGACAGAGAGAAAGCTTTTGACAAACTTCAACAATCATTTAAGATAAACATTCTCCAGAAGCAGGCACAGAAGGAGCATACCTCAACAGAATAAAGACCGTATGTGACAAACCTATAGCAAACATTATTCCCAATGGTGAAAAACCTAAAGCATTTCATTTAAAATCTGGAACAAGACAAGGTACCCACTATGACCACTACTATTCAACAGAGTTTTAGAAATCCTAGCCACAGCAATCAGAAAAGGAAAAGAAATAAAAGAAATCAAGATTGGAAAAGAGAAATGAAAACACTCACTGTTTGCAGATGACGTGATACTATACATATAAAACCCTAAAGATGCCACCAGAGAATTACTAGAGCTTATCAATGAATACAGTAAATTTGCAGGGTATAAAATTAATACACAGAAATGTCTTGCATTCCTATACACTAACAATGAAAAATAATATGAAAAATTAAAGAAACAATCCCATTCACCATTGCAACAAAGATAATAACATACTTAGGAATAAATCTGTCTAAAGAGGCAAAAGACCTGTATGCAGAAAACTATAAGACACTGATGAAAGAAGTCAAAGATGACACAAACAGAGAGAGAGATATACCATGTTCTTGGATTGGAAGAATCAATATTGTGAAAGTGAAAACACTAGCCAAAGGAATCAATAGATTCAAGACAATCCTTATCAAACTACCAATGGTATATTTTTCATAGAACTAAAACAATTAATTTCACAACTTGTATGGAAATACAAAAGATGCCAAAGCAATCTTGAGAAAGAAGAGTGGATATAGAGGAATCAACTCTCCTGATTTTAGACAATGCTACAAAGCTACAGTCATCAAGATAATATGGTACTGGCACAAAAACAGAAATATAGATTAATGGAACAAGATAGAAAACCTGGAGATAGATCCATGCACCTATGAGCACCTTATCTTTGATATATGAGGCAAAAATATATGAATAAAATGGAGAAAAGACAGTCTCTTCAATAAGTGGTGCTGGGAAAACTGGTCAGCTACTGTAAAAGAATAAAATTAGAACAATTCCTAACACCATACACAAAAGTGAACTCAAAATGGATTTAAGATGTAAAAAACCAGAAACTATAAAACTCTTAGAGGAAAGCATAAACAGAACACTGTTTGAACAAATTACAGCAAGATCCTCTATGACCCACCTCTTCAGTCAGTTCAGTTGCTCACTCATATCCAACTCTTTGCGACCCCATGAAATGCAGCATGCCAGGCCTCCTGTCCATCACCAACACCCGGAGTTCACTCAGACTCATGTCCATCGAGTCGGTGATGCCATCCAGCCATCTCATCCTCAGTCGTCCCCTTCTCCTCTTGCCCCCAATCCCTCCCACCATCAGAGTCTTTTCCAATGAGCAACTCTTTGCATGAGGTGGTCAAGTACTCAGGATTGATAAGCCCTGAGATCAATCCCAGGGCTGATCTCCTTCAGAATGGACTGGTTGGATCTCCTTGCAGTCCAAGGGACTCTCAAGAGTTTTCTCCAACACCACAGTTCAAAAACATCAATTCTTCGGCACTCAGCTTTCTTCACAGCCCAACTCTCACATCCATACATGACTACTGGAAAAACCACACCTCCTAGAGAAAGGTAAATAGAAACAAAAATAAACAAATGTAACCTAATTAAACTTAAAAACTTTTGCACAGTGAAGAAAACTATAAACAAGGTAAAAAGACAACCCTCAGAATGGGAGAAAATAATAGCAAATGAAACAACTGACAAAGGATTAGTTTCTAAAATATACAAGCAGCTCATTCTACTCAATACCAGAAAAACAAACAGCTCAATCAAAAAGTAGGCAGAAGACCTAAACAGACATTTCTCTAAAGAAAACATACAGATGACTGAAAATGTACTCAAAATCACACATTATTAGAGAAATTCAAAGCTGGCTTAAAACTTGACATTCAAAAAACTAAGATCATGGCATCTGGTCCCATCACTTTATGGAAAATTGAAGGGAAAAAGGGGGAAACAGTGGCAGATTTTATTTTCTTGGGCTCCAAAACTACTGTGGACAGTGACTGCATCCATGAAATTAAAAGATGCTTGCTCCTTGAAAGGAAAGCTATGACAGACTTAGACAGCATATCAAAAAGCAAAGACATCACCTTGCCAACAAAAGTTTGCATAGTCAAAGCTAAGGTTTTCCAGTAGTCATGTATGGATGTGTGATTTGGACCATAAAGAAGGCTGAGTGCTAAATAATTAATGCCTTCATATTGAGGTGCTTGAGAATACTCCCGAGAGCCCCTTAGACAGCAAGGAGATCAAACCAGTCAATTCTAAAGGAAATCAACCCTGAATATTCATTCAAAGCACTGCTGAAATTCCAATACTACAGTCACCTGATGTAGAGATCCGACTTCAGATCATTGGAAAAGACTCTGATGCTCGAAAAGAGTGAAGGCAAAAGGAGAAGAAGGTGGCAGAGGATGAGGTGGTTATATAGCATCACCAACTCAATAGGCACGAGTTTTGGCAAACTCCAGGAGATAGTGAAGGACAGGGGAGGCTGGTGTGCTGCAGTCCATGGGGTCACAAAGATTCGGACATGACTTAGCAACTGAAAAACAAAAAGAAAATCAAAACTACAATGAGGTATCACCTCATACCAGTCAGAATTGCCATTCTCAAAAATCTACAAACAATAAATGCTGGAAAGGGTGTGGAGAAAATGGAACCTTCTTGCATTGTTGGTGTGAATGCAAATTGATACAGCTACTGTGGAGAACATTATGGAGATTCCTTAGAAAACTAGGAATAAAACTATCATATGACTCAGCAGTCCCACTACAGGGCATATATCTGAAGGAAATCATAATTAAAAAAACAAACAAACATGTATCCCAGTGTTCATTGCAGCACTATTTATAATAGCTAGTACACGGAAGCAACCTAGATGTCCATCAACAAATGAGTTGATAAAATGTGGTACATATAAACAATGGAATATTACTCAACTGTAAAAAGGGACACATCTGAGTCATTTCTAATGAAGTGGATGCACTTAGAGTCTATTATATAGATGAAGTCAGAAACAGAAAAACAATTACCATATATTAACACATATATATGGAAAGATGATATTTATTATCCTATTTGCAGGACAGCAAAAGAGACACAGACACAAAGAACATACTTTTGGACATAGTGAGGAAAGGAGAGGGTAGGATTATTTGCAAGAGCATTGAAACATATATATTACCATATATAAGATAGATAGCCAGTGGGAATTTGCTGTATGAGGCAAAGAACCCAAATCCAGTGCTTTGTGGTGACCTAGAGAGCTGGATTGGAGAAGGCAATGGGACCCCACCCCAGTACTCTTGCCTGGAAAATCCCATGGATGGAGGAGCCTGGTAGGCTGCAGTCCATGGGGTCGCCAAGAGTCGGCCACGACTGAGCGACTTCACTTTCACTTTTCACTTTCATGCATTGGAGAAGGAAATGGCAACCCACTCCTGTGTTCTTGTCTGGAGAATCCCAGGGATGGGGCAGCCTGGAGGGCTGCCATCTATGGGGTCGCACAGAGTCGGACACGACTGAAGCAACTTAGCAGCAGCAGCAGCAGAGAGCTGGATGGGATGAGAGGTGGGAGGGAGATTCAAGACAAAGGGGATATATGTATACCTATGGCTGATTCATGTTGATGCACAACAGAAACCAACACAATATTTAAAGCAATTATCCCCCAATTAAAAATTAAACAATTAAAAAAAAAAAAACAGGACCAAAAAAAGAACAAAAAGGCTTATCCTCCCACGAGTTTAGAACTCCTCCTGACTGTCTTCAGGCTAGGATGTTTGGTTTTTCCTGACACTATCAGCTCTCCTGGGTCTCCAGCTTGCTGTCTTGAGACTTGTAAACCTCCATAACTGCATGAGCCAATTCCTCATAAATAATCTCTGTACATGTGTGTGCACGTGTATGTATTTGTGTGTGTATGTGGTATGTTATTGGTTCCATTTCTCTGGAGAACACTGACTAATACATCAATCAATAGAAAAATTTTTTCCAAGCTCCCTTTTCATCTAACTGGGGCCATGTGCCTGGTTTTAGCCAATATAAAGTGGGTGGAATTGACATAACAAGAAGCGATGGACTCAGAAGTGGAGCCACATAATGCAATGAACCTGGGTCCAAGCAATTGTTTGGAAGCTGGCTATCTGATCTGCGTTGGACACGCATGGTAAGAAAGTTTGGGTTTGTTTGTTACAAGAAGATGGCCTGGGCTCCCTAAGACACCCCTCTCTTTCCCTCAGACCAGCTTGCATATCCATCCCAAACTCACCTCTGATCAGCTCGCATCCTCCAATCTTACTGTCTAGATCTCCTTTCTGTATGCAGCATCATCCCCTTTTCCTTCCATTATTTTGGCAGAGGAGGAAGTTTTGTTGGGAGAAAGACAGACAGACAGACAGACACACACACACACACACACACACACACACACACACACCCACGGGCATGCATACATAAATATACATGAATGGAATAAAAGAGCAATTCTGGGGGAAAGAGTAAAAAGAAAGAGAAGCCATTGTATATTATAAATCAGCATGTTCCTGGGCTGCTAAGAAACAGGCACACCTCTCCAGGCATCATGCTTCTACTGATTCTAGTTACTTAATACTTGGAGCAAATCCCACCTGAGACAACTTAGGTGCCCCGGCAGCAACTCTTCTCTGCCTCTCCCATCTCTGAGGCAGTGTCAGGCACACATATGTGGGGCTCAGTGAAAAATGAAAATTTGGGAATACTTGTTCAAAAAGTAGAAAAAGAGTGCCATTGTTGTTCTGCTAAGTCGTATTTGACTCTTTGCAACCCCATGAACTGCAGCATGCCAGGCTTCCCTGTCCTTCATTGTCTCCTGGGCTTGCTCAAACTCATGTCCATTGGGTCAGTGATGCCATCCAACCATCAAAAAGCAGAAAAAGAGTGCCACTCAGTTCAGTTCAGTTGCTCAGTCATGTCCGACTCTTTGCAAGCCCATGAACTGCAGCACGCCAGGCCTCCCTGTCCATCACCAACTCCCAGAGTCCACCCAAACTCATGTCCATTGAGTCAGTGATGACATCCAGCCATCTCATCCTCTGTTGTCCTCTTCTCCTCCTGCCCCCAATCCCTCCCAGCATCAAAGTCTTTTCCAATGAATCAACTCTTCGCATGAGATGGCCAAAGTATTGGAGTTTCAGCCCCAGCATCAGTTCTTCCAATGAACATGGAGGACTGGTCTCCTTTAGGATGGACTGGTTGGATCTCCTTGCAGTCCAAGGGACTTTCAAGAGTCTTCTCCAACACCACACTTCAAAAGCATCAATTCTTCGGTGCTCAGCTTTCTTTATGGTCCAACTCTCACATCCATACATGACCACTGGAAAAACCATAGCTTTGACTAGACTGACCTTTGTTGACAAAGTTATGTCTGATTTTTAATATACTGTCTAGGTTGGTCATAACTTTCCTTCCAAGGAGTAAGTGTCTTTTAATTTCATGGCTGCAATCACCATCTGCAGTGATTTTGGAGCTCAAAAAAATAAAGTCATAAAAATAAACTGTTTCCACTGTTTTCCTATCTTTTTGCCATGAAGTAATGGGACTGGATGCCAAGATCTTAGTTTTCTGCATGTTGAGCTTTAACCCATTAAATGTACAAAATAAAGTCTTCCTCAGGCTCTCTTCTTGAGATGGTACTTTCTAACTTGCTATTTAATGTTGTTCTAAGTAAAGGAAAATTAAAATTTTAAATTATTACTATGAGTTTTACTGTTTATATTGTGCAATGTCAGCTTAGAAAGAAATACAAGAACATTTAATTTGTATGCAGAATCATTGAAATTACTCAATTCATGTTTCATAGCTCATACATGCACACACATTCCACCAGTACTCAATCTGAGTCTCCTTTGTACTCATTTGAGTCTCACTTAACTCCTATGCTCATGGGGTACGATGAATAAGGCCATAAGGAACAGTTATTGACACATACTGTACAGAACTGCTCAAGAGTGTGCCCCCTTGTTCCAATGAACTTCACTTACAACACAAATTGAAAGATTAAGTTATTAGGAATTTCAACTCCAAATATCACAGGATATTACTTACATGCAAAATCTTAAAAAATGATACAAATGACCTTATTTGCAAAACAGAGACAGACCTTGAAAGCAGACTTGTGGTTGCTAGCAGGGAAGTATAGGGGGAGGGATAAATTAGGAGTTTGGGAATGACTTATACACACTACTATATATAAATAATCAACAGGGACCTACCATATAGCACATGGAACTCCATTCAGTATTCTGTAACAAACTATGTGGGAAAAGAAACTGAAAAAGAGTGGATATATGTATAGGTATAACTGAATCACTTAGCTGTACATCTGAAACTAACACAACACTGTAAATCAACTATACTCCAATATGGGCTTCCCAGGTGGCTAGTGGTAAAGCCAGTGCAGGAGGCATTGGAGTTATGGGTTCAATCTCTGGGTTGGAAAGATCCACTGGAGAAGGGACTGGCAACCCACTCCAGTATTCTTGCCTGGAGAATCCCATGGACAGAGGAGCTTGGCAGGCTATAGTCCATAGAGTCAAAAAGAGTCAGACATGACTGAAGCGACTTAGCATGAATGGATATTCCAATACAAAATAAAAATTAAATTTTAAAAAGGGAGGAAAAAAGAATTTTAAGATGATGACAACAGAGTACTAAATGAAGTGCAGAGCCCTTCTGAGCACAGGGCCCTGTTTGATTGCTTAGGTTTCATGCCCATGAAGCTCAGTTTGCCTCGAGGATGTCTGATCCCCTATCCCAAAGGGATTGCTTCTCTGATAGTCCCAGTACAGGGCTCAAACCAGATTCTCATGTACTCCCCAGACCCTCATATGTTTCAAAACTTAGTGGGATGATGATCAGTGAACTCAAGCACTGATGTCTGGTGGTTCCACTGCAGCAAGTTTAAATTTAAATGCCTTGGATTAGATCAGTACTTCTCAAATCTTCACTTTAACGGTAATAAATCACCTTGGGATCTTGTTAAAATGCAAACTCTGGATCAGCAGGCCTAGGGTGGAGATCAAGATTTTGTATTTCTAACAAGACCTCTACGGGATGCTAATGTTGCTGTACATGGACCACTTTCTGAGCCACAAGGTGCAAGAAGACGTCTATAAGCTTCCTTGCTTTGAACTTAGCTTCATGGTTCTAGGCCTGTCCATGGGACTTTGTTCTCTCTTCCACTGCCTGCCCTGCTCTGCTCCTGGATACCACCCTCCTCTCCTTCTCAAGTTAAATTTTCCAGTGGTCCCTCCCAGGTGCCTAGTGTCCTCAGGTGCATCACCTATACCACCAGGGACCAGTGCCGGGGTCCAGCCCCAGTGGATCCAGGGTAATTCGAAGCAGCGATGGCATGGTGAGGAAAAACTTATTTATTTGGAAATATAAATGAAATTAAGAAGAAATAATATAGTAGGAAATTTTAGTGGAGAAAAGAGGCTGAATAACTTGGTTTACGGGGAAAGCCAATAAAACTTCAGGACAAGAAGTTTGCACCGTCTACGTTAGGCCACCGGTGCTCGTTTGAATAGCGGAGGGTGCCCCGCCTTGGGCTCCCTCTCTCAAGGGGCTTTTTGCCGGGACAAGTTAGTAGATGTGGCGAGCCTCCCCCCTCCAGTTGGGAATTCAGCCAGAAAAGGAGAGGGAGGGAGAGGGAGAAAGAGAGAGAGAGAGACACGGGGGAAACCAGATTTCCAAGAAACTAGTTTGAGAGACTAGCCTGAGAAACTGGTCCATCCTTTATTATTCAGAAGGCTTTTTTATACTTTTTGATTGTACATAGAGATCAATGGGTAATACAAAATTATGCAGTGTCAGCAGCCCTGACTCTTATCGAGACCAGGCTTTTTCTTTGCATACTTACTTGTCTACACAAGTCTTAGGTGATTTACATCATCTTCTGGCCAGAAGGCCAATTAACATTTTACGGCCATTTTCTGATAAGTCCAGAAGACTTATTTGTCTTAAAAATGTTGTTCTTCCCAAAGTCTGGTGCCACTCTCAGAAAGCACTAAATAAAGTTACATTCTTAAGTAGCAAGGATACAACAATTTATAACAAGTAAAAGGAGTACAGTGATTTATAACAAAGAGAAAAGTAATTAACTCAAAAGTCTAGTGTTGCTAACATCAAAACTACTATATTCCTATTTCTGCATCCCGATTACATTGATTAATATCCTCCCAGGTGCCTAAAAGATAAAGAATATGGAGGCCTGGCAGCAGTCATTGAGTCAACAGTGAAAACCCATCACCAATATAATTTTTAGCTCTTTAGAAAAGGCTCTGTATCTTTAAGATGCTTTAAGCTTTGTGCCTCTCATGGTTGGGGGGCTGTAAGCAATTCACAAATTGTAAAAGCCCGGGGGAACCTGTCAGGCAAGTTAGAGAGCCATCGAAGGGGTTTGAGCTGAAACATTCCTTTCATATGCAGGAGACTGAAGCCCTGAGTTAACTTTTTTCCAGAGAATGTCAGAAGAGTGGAAAGCATAGTACAGTAGAGCATGTAGACTCTGGGGTAGATGTTCAGGAAAACCCAGGGGGAACCCCTGAAGCCAGATCACGCCTTTGCGTTTTGTCGGGCTTCCTTCCTCATGACCTTTGTCACAGGTGGGATTCCTCACACAGGTTCCCAGCAGACCAGTTAGTCCCAAAAGGCAGCACAAGGAAGGTTTGCAAGGCCAAGAGCTCCTATGAACTGAGAGGATACAGTTTTCATATCTGGCTCTGCACAAGGCCCTGGTGGTGGGATCAGGCAAACTAAACCAGGACTCTTGGATCAGTGAGTTCATTCATTCTCTGCCCATATTTAGTGAGTGCCTGGCCATGCTTGTTGCTGAAGCTCCATGTTGGGAGCTGCTTAATACGAACTAACATTGATGGAGGCCATCTACGTGCCCAGCTCTGTGATGAGTTCTTGTCTTGAATACTCTCCTTTAGGGGGCAGTGCTGGGAGTTGGGAGAAGTCTTTCCAAAATTCTTCACTGGGTTTTGGATTTAAATAACTTCCTTGACCATGTGTACTTACATGACTCTTGCTTAGAAAGGTTCCGTCTTTTATCTTTATTTCTTGTCCAGGAACAACAGTATCAACCTCCTCCAGTGCCTCTGGGTTATGTTTAAGTGCATTTGTTAAGGTGGCAGACCCTCCACCTGGAGAGGTGTGCTCTCCCCTCCCCCAACCACCTGCTATTCTCCTTTACTCCCTGCACCTTCTCAGCAGATTGCATGGTGGGGGAGGGGAAATTTTAGCCCATAATCACCTGCACCAGCTGGAAAGTGGCAACCACAGGCCCTGATCGTCTTTCACCAGCTGCTCTGCCCATCCTCCCACACTCCAGCTGGGTAAGCGATTTAGCACAGTCCCTTTGCCCAGGCCCCTCAGCATCACCCCCACCTCTTAGTCTTCCCTCCTGTCTCCTCCATTGTGTTCTCTCTTTCCAAATTTCTGTCACCCTCATTTTCTGTTCCATTTTCCCACCTCTTAATTTTTCATTCCTCTGTTCTACCTCACCCTACTGATTGTTTCTTTCATCACTCCTGCCTTTTACTGAGACATTTCTGCCTCTGATGTTCCATCGGTTGATGAGAGTCTGTACATCTCCTGATAGGCAGTGCCTTGGATGGATTCTTTTCCTCCTTAATGAAATAAGAAATGTGACCCCCTATAAATGTTTCCCACCACAGTGACCTCTGTGCCTGGGAGCCCAGCTGGGGCAGAGGATGGAACAGACAGCACAACAAACACATTGGCTTATCCTCTCAACAAATATCTGTAATGGGGTTCCTGGCAGAATTTTTCCAAATGTCTCAGATTTAGAAAGAGAAAGAGATCTCACATTCTAAAGAGAGCTACAAATAAGTCAGGGACAGTAAATGTCTAGGCTCAGTCAGGGATGACTGTGAACTGAATTTGCTGCCTCAGCAATCACCCCAGCACTCTTTGCCCCTCTTCTTTTTAAATTTTATTTATTTTTAGCTATGCTGGTTCTTCATTATTGCATGTGGGCATTCTCTAGTTGTGGAGAGTGGGGGCTACTCTAGTTGCAGTGTGGTTTCTCATTGCAGTGGCTTCTCTTGTTGTGGAGCACAGCCTCTAGTGCAGGTGAGCTTCATTGGAGCTAGATGAAAAAGCAGCCTATATACTCACAGCTTGATATATAGGAGTTTCCACAATGGACTTGGCAGACAGTACCTGGTTTTAGTTGTCTTGCCACCTTGGCCACCAGGAAGGCAGATCTCAGCACCGAGAGGGTGTATAGTACATCATCAGTGGGAGCTGAGTTGGGAGAAGGCAGGAAGCAGCCACACCAGAGGACATCTCCCACATCGGCACTCTTCAGTGGAGAGCTCCTCACCCCCACCACTGCCAAGGCTGTCCAAGTCATGCTCCACGCAACAGCCAGCATTCAGGCATGTGTCAGAGAAGCCGTCTATAGTGGATCAGTATCATCGTCTTTCACCAGCTGCTCTGCCTATTCTCCCGTGCTCCAGCTGGGTAAACTGTACAGTATGGTCCCTTCGCCCAGGCCCCTCAGCATCATCCCCACCAGAGAAACAGAGATAACTAAGAAGCCAAGTAACTAAGATATAGTTTGGCCCATTCGTCCCTGACTTAAAACCACGTCAGAAGCTGGAAATGGATGAGGTAAACTAGGAGGATGTGGGGGAGTTCAAACCATATCCACCTCCCTATTATAGATTTTTGGACCATGAGATAAGCCTGAGCTGGAGTGACAGGAAGAGGTTAAAGGGGAGTTTTACACTGAACTGTACTGTTAAGTTACTAGAAGTGATAAAAATGAAACTGAGGGATTTTTCTAAAACATCCTTAAGTGACAGAAGGCAGTTTGACATAGTCCTGATGTAAAGGGTACTCAGTCTTAGATGTTAGCTCCCAACCAACCAAGTTCAAACTATTTTAAAAAGTGGTTATGTGTATTTATTTAGCAGCTGCTATGATTCAAACACCATCCTGATATAGCACATAAAAAGACAGACACATCCCTAGTCTTCATGCAGACTATATTCTACTCTGGAAAGTGAAAGTGAAGTCGCTCAGTCGTATCCAACTCTTTGCGACCCCATGGGCTGTAGCCTACTAGGCTTCTCCATCCATGGGATTTTCCAGGCAAGAATACTGGAGTGGGGTGCCTTTTCCTTCTCCAGGAGATCTTCCCGGCCCAGGGATTGAACCCAGGTCTCTCGCATTGTCGGCAGATGCTTTACCATCTGAGCCACCAGGAAGTCTTCTACTCTGGAAGGCAGCACTAAGTAAAATCAGTAATTTTATTTCAATTGTGACAATGCAACAGAAGTCAGATATGATAACTGCTATACAGATGAACTTGTAAGAGTTGAGCAAATGCAGACCAGGAAGTTGGGCCTGGTTTTGAGGGTTCAAGAGAACTTCCCTTTGGAATCAGAGGCTGAAAAATGAGGAAACATTAGATAGCTGAAGGAACAGTGTGTGGAGGAGACTTCAAGAAAGAAGAAAGGAGAATGAAGCAGGGATGCTCTGGAAGAAAAAAATCAACCCAGTTGTTGGAAAGGCCTGAATTAAAAGGTATCTAAAATAAGCTATCACCACATTTCTAGGTGGAAAATAGAGAGCCATCTTGGATAGAGGCTCTTGAAAAACAAATCAGTTCTCAGAGAATCAAATGTTCCTTAGCACAATAATTCTGGGGCTTTGATGTCACAAAAGTTGGGTCAGATGATGAGAAAAATAATTTTCCTGGGATTTCCCTGGCAGTCCAGAGGTTGGGACTCTAGGCTTCTACTGCAGGGAGAATGGATCAGGGAGCTAAGATCCCACAGGGGGAAAAAAATCTCATTTTCATAATATTACTGACATCTACTTATTTCGTAAGAATATTAGTGAGAAAATCAGCTGCAAAATTTCACTGACAAGGAGACTCAATCAGAATGGAATGAACCCATTTTCTCCCTCATCCTTTAGACTAGAGCTTACTTTTCTCCACTCCAAAATCAATCTTGATTTAGCAAAGGAGAATTTCAAGCAACATCAGGGCAAATCAGGGCATTTGTATTTGCAAAAGATGGGAAAGGACTGAAAGAGCAGAAATGGTAACTCATGTATCAGCTGGTTATATGCAAGATACCCAAATAAAAAAGGTGAGGGAGAATCTTGCTGAAGGGTTTTGGAGTAAACTGAAGAATCCAGAGAAAAGTAAAACACTGACATCTAGGTAGCAAGATTTAGGAGGTAAATTTTTAGGGTTCCCCACCAAGGTGAATCAGCTTCACTTGCAGACTTGTGACATTCTGCTTTATATGCAAATTCCCATGACCACTGTTTCTGATAGAGTTCTCCAGGCTTTTGAGATCCCATGGACAATTCAGTAAAGACCTTTATATATATACACATAGTAGACTGGGGTGTCCTTCTTAAGAGAAAAACTACAAAGGCAGGAGGTACTAAGAAAAGAGCCTATGATCCCTCTCCAATCTCTTATAAGGGCTGTGGAGAGGTAAGGCTGGAGAAGAATCAACCCCATCCTCTTATGAATGTCTAAGAAGAGTCACAGTTATTGGTACTATCAGATAGGTCCATAGATCAGCACCTATAGAGATGTAGCTCTAATTCCTACCTCCTCTCTCCTTGCATCAGCACCAGAGATACAAGACTGAATTCATAAAACCACAATTCAGGAGAGTCTTGTCATTCCTGAAATTCAGACTGAGAGAAGACCAGTGTGTCTGGAAAGCTAGAGAAAGCATGGCAGGAGACAAGACTTTATGGGGTAGCAGGGGCTGTATCTGGTCATAGAGAACACCCTCTTCCAATAACACAAGAGAAGACCCTACACATGGACATCACCAGATGGTCGACACCGAAATCAGATTGATTATATTCTCTGCAGCAAAAGATGGAGAAGCTCTATACAGTCAACAAAAACAAGACCAGGAGCTGACTGTGGCTCAGATCATGAACTCTTTATTACCAAATTCAGACAGAAATTGAAGAAAACAGGGAAAACTGCTAGACCATTCAGGTATGACCTCAATCAAATCCTTTATGATTATACAGTGGAAGTGAGAAATAGATTTAAGGGCCTAGATCTCATAGATAGAGTGCCTGATGAACTATGGAATGAGGTTCATGACATTGTACAGGAGACTGGGATCAAGACCATCCCCATGGAAAAGAAATACAAAAAAGCGAAATGACTGTCTGGGGAGGCCTTACAAATAGCTGTGAAAAGAAGAGAAGTGAAAAGCCAAGGAGAAAAAGAAAGATATAAGCATCTGAACGCAGAGTTCCAAAGAATAGCAAGAAGAGATAAGAAAGCCTTCTTCAGCGATCAGTGCAAAGAAATAGAGGAAAAGAACAGAATGGGAAAGACCAGAGATCTCTTCAAGAAAATTAGAGATACCAAGGGAATATCTCATGCAAAGCTGGGCTCGATAAAGGACAGAAATGGTATGGACCTAACAGAAGCAGAAGATATTAAGAAGAGGTGGCAAGAATACACAGAAAAACTGTACAAAAAAGATCTTCACGACCCAGATAATCACAATGGTGTGATCATGCATCTAGAGCCAGACATCCTGGAATGTGAAGTCAAGTGGGCCTTAGAAAGCATCACTACGAACAAAGCTAGTGGAGGTGATGGAATTCCAGTAGAGCTATTTCAAATCCTGAAAGATGATGCTGTGAAAGTGCTGCACTCAATATACCAGTAAATTTGGAAAACTCAGCAGTGGCCACAGCTCTGGAAAAGGTCAGTTTTCATTCCAATCCCAAAGAAAGGCAATGCCAAGAAATGCTCAAACTATCGCACAATTGCGCTCATCTCACACGCTAGTAAAGTAATGCTCAAAATTCTCCAAGCCAGGCTTCAGCAATACATGAACCGTGAACTTCCAGATGTTCAAGCTGGTTTTAGAAAAGGCAGAGGAACCAGAGATCAAATTGCCGACATCCGCTGGATCATCGAAAAAGCAAGAGCGTTCCATAAAAACATCTATTTCTGCCTTATTGACTATGCCAAAGCTTTTGACTGTGTGGATCACAATAAACTGTGGAACATTCTGAAAGAGATGGGAATACCAGACCACCTGACCTGCCTCTTGAGAAATCTGTATGCAGGTCAGGAAGCAATAGTTAGAACTGGACATGGAATAACAGACTGGTTCCAAATAGCAAAAGGAGTACGTCAAGGCTGTATATTGTCACCCTGCTTATTTAACTTCTATGCAGAGTACATCATGAGAAACACTGGACTGGAAGAAACACAAGCTGGAATCAAGATTGCTGGGAGAAATATCAATAACCTCAGATATGCAGATGACACCACCCTTATGGCAGAAAGTGAAGAGGATCTGAAAAGCCTCTTGATGAAAGTGAAAGAGGAGAGTGAAAAGGTTGGCTTAAAGCTCAACATTCAGAAAACGAAGATCATGGCATCTGGTCCTATCACTCCATGGGAAATAGATGGAGAAACAGTGGAAACACTGTCAGACTTTATTTTGGGAGGCTCCAAAAATCACTGCAGATGGTCACTGCAGCCATGAAATTAAAAGACGCTTACTCCTTGGAAGAAAAGTTATGACCAACCTAGATAGCATATTCAAAAGCAGAGACATTACTTTGCCAACTAAGGTCCGTCTAGTCAAGGCTATGGTTTTTCCTGTGGTCATGTATGGATGTGAGAGTTGGACTGTGAAGAAGGCTGAGCACCGAAGAATTGATGCTTTTGAACTGTGGTGTTGGAGAAGACTCTTGAGAGTCCCTTGGACTGCAAGGAGATCCAACCAGTCCATTCTGAAGGAGATCAACCCTGGTTGTTCTTTGGAAGGAATGACGCTAAAGCTGAAACTCCAGTACTCTGGCCACCTCATGAGAAGAGTTGACTCATTGGAAAAGACTCTGATGCTGGGAGGGATTGGGGGCAGGAGGAGAAGGGGACGACAGAGGATGAGATGGCTGGATGGCATCACGGACTCAATGGACTCGAGTCTGGGTGAACTCCGGGAGTTGGTGATGGACAGAAGTCCTGACGTGCTGTGATTCATGGGGTCGCAAAGAGTTGGACACGACTGAGCGACTGAACTGAACTGAACTGAAGGGGTCGTATCATACAGGATCTTGGGAATTGTATCCTAAAACATTGACAAGTCATTGATTGGCTTTCAGCAGGAAAGTTGGGGAGCCAGATTTGTGCTTTGAAAGGTTACTCTCACTGATATATGGGAAACTTCAAGGATGTTATAGGTATTGGTAGAAGTAGTTCCACATGAATTTTCTGCAGGATGAGGAGGCAAGTTATAAAATTGTGAAACAAAGTATTTCATTGAAAAGTTCCAAATGTTAATTTGGTTTTATTTTATGTTTTTTTCTAGATTCAGAATAATTAATGTAGTGTAATACCAAGGCTTTATAGGCAGATCTGTGGGCCTCAGTAATAATCCTGATAAATAGATATATAAATTTTATTATGTGTTTATCTGTGATAATGCTGCTGCATGGCTGCTGCTAAGTCGCTTCAATTATGTCTGATTGTGCGACCCAATAGACAGCAGCCCACTAGGCTCCTCTGTCCCTGGGATTCTCCAGGCAAGAATACTGGAGTGGGCTGCCATTTCCTTCTCCAACAGATGATGATAAAGTGATATAAATATATTTATATGCTAAATAATTATATACTTCTATACAAAGGGGAAAGAAAATAGGTTCCTAGTGTTGTGACTCAAATGGACAAAACTAGGGAAGGATTTGAAACAAATCTTTAAAAGGCAGTATGTTCTCCCAATCACCTTTTCTCATTGTCTTTCTTTATTAGAATATTACATATCAATGTACATATTAATACATTCTGAAAAGCACTTGGTAAATTTCTACAAAGGAAACATACCTCTACAATTAGCACCCAGATCAAGAAATTTGCCTTTAACTGTCAATAAATGTGAGGAATAAATACTACTGTGACACTGTTCTCAGAGAAAAGATGAGCACATAATGTTAGTAGATGCCCCTCTCCATTTTCCTAGACTGCCAACAATGTGTTATGCAAGCACATGCACCTCCTTCTTTCCATAATCCGATTACAAACATGTCCTTACTTCCATGATCAAGCCATTCTGTGGGTGGCAGAGACTCATAATTACTTACTAAATAATTCATCTTCCTTTTTTTCTACAACAAACTGATATTTAGTTGAACATGTTCCAGTCATCTAAAGGGTACATTTCCCAACTTCTTTATATGTAACTATGTTGGAGCCATTGCTATGCAAACAGAGATTGTGTGGGATTTCTGGGAATGACTTGAAAGGTATTTTCCATTTCTTCCTTCATCCTGCTGCCCGGGACAAAAATGAATGGAGGGAGCTTCAGTGCCATTTTGAACTAGGAGAGCAAAGGTTGCAACATAAGGATAGTATTAATAAAACTACCATATCTCAGATATTCTAGAGATATCCAAAGAATCACCATAGCAAAATTAACTGCCTACCTTTATCTCTTTTAGCTTAGTTGTATACATGCATGCTAAGTCACTTCAGTCGTGTCTGACTCTGTGCAACCCCACCAGGTTCCTCTGTCCATGGGATTCTCCAGGCAAGAACACTGGAGTGGGTTGCCTTACCCTCCTCCAGCAGGGGTCTTCCCGACCCAGGGATTGAACGCAGCACTCTTTCATCTCCTGCATTGGCAGGTGGGTTCTTTACCACTATCGCCACATGGGAAGCCTAGTCAGCAACAAGTCCCTGTGTCAGTCTGCTTAGGCTATCAAAACTAAGTACCACAGTTGGGTGACTTAAGCAACAGGAATCTGTTTTCTTACCATTCTGAAAGTTATAAGTCAGAGATCAAGGAGTCAGCATGGTTGGTTTCTGCGGAGGCTTCTCTCCTTGGCTTGTAGATGGCCATCTTCTCCCTGACTTCATGTCATCTTCCTTCTGTAAGTATCTGTGTCCCAATCTCTTCTTACAAGGACAGCAGTCCTAGCGGATGAGGGCCCACCATAATGGTCTCACTTTATCTTATCTGCTTCTTTAAAGACCCCCATCTCAAATACAGTCACATTTTATGAGGTACAGAGACATTACTTTGCCGACTAAGGTCCGTCTAGTCAAGGCTACGGTTTTTCCTGTGGTCATGTATGGATGTGAGAGTTGGACTGTGAAGAAGGCTGAGCGCCGAAGAATTGATGCTTTTGAAGTGTGGTGTTGGAGAAGACTCTTGAGAGTCCCTTGGACTGCAAGGAGATCCAACCAGTCCATTCTGAAGGAGATCAGCCCTGGGATTTCTTTGAAAGGAATGATGCTAATGCTGAAACTCCAGTACTTTGGCCACCTCATGAGAAGCGTTGACTCATTGGAAAAGACTCTGATGCTGGGAGAGATTGGGGGCAGGAGGAGAAGGGGACGACAGAGGATGAGACAGCTGGATGGCATCACTGACTCGATGGACATGAGTCTGAGTGAACTCCGGGAGATGGTGATGGACAGGGAGGGCTGGCGTGCTGCAATTCATGGGGTTGCAAAGAGTCGGACACGACTGAGCGACTGAACTAAACTGAACTGTTGGGGGGGGGAGCACAGGTGGGGTAAGCACTTGAACGTATGAATTTGGGGAGGATACAATTTAGCCCATAACACTCCCCATTCCTCAATGCTGCCTAGTTGAGGGAATAATAAACATGTTGCTTAAGCCTCTCTTTTTCACACTTTTTCAACTCATCTAATCCTAATGCTAACTGATTCAACATGTGAAGCCTCAAATGGATTTACCTGCTACCCAAGAGGAACCAACTAAAAGTTAGAGCTAAGTTTTGTACAGAGAGTCAAGTCACATCATGGTTAAGACTTCTCTGACCTCAATTGTTCAAGTAATGGTTATTCTTTCAGTTCTCTGTATTATAGGCCAACCTCACTTGTGTATAAAATTTTTAAACAAAATATTAACAAGCTGAATTTATTAACTCAAAAAGATATACCCTTGGTTTATCCCATAAATGAAAAGATGGTTTAACTTTTAACAGTCTATTTATGTGAATAACACATTTGGCTCATTAAATGGGAAAAAGCATACAATCACTTCAATAAATGAAGAAAAGATGTACTCATAAAAAGATTTTTATAATAGTTTTAAAAAGTCAACCTAGTATATGGGAATTTCCTTAGTAGAAAGAGAATGTCACACACCCGCAAATAGTAGATGTAAGCAAAAAGTGAGAATGTATGGACCTCCTAAAACGCTATCATCTATAAAAGCAATGAGAAAACTGGGTGGGTGGGGAATGATTAGAATCAACTTTTTCCAAATTCTAAAAGCTGACCAAAAGCTTACAATAATTCAGGGATGTTTATTAAACAAAAAACAAACAAACAAAAAATGGCTGAATCCCAGTAAGAACAGGGAGCTTTAAGGTATTTTAATCTGCTCTCTTCCCATTCTACAGTCTCTAGCCTCTCTGCTGCTTTTAAAACCGACAGTCCACAGTTAAGGTGAAAACCAACAGCCTGGCAGCCACTGAAGGAGTAGAAAGGGTTGGAACTCCTTTAAAACCTTATTCCCAGAGAACTGTCCTTATTTGAACTGGTGGCTCCTTGAAAGACCCCATCTGCAAAGTTGTCTTTATTAAACCTGGTTGGAAAATCACAGTGTGAAAATTTTTCCCCTGGGAGTGTTTCTCAAAAACAATTAGAGGCAGTTAATTAACTTTGCAGCTCTATAAGGTGTGGATAACAGTGCTCTTAACATTTTTCGGTAAAATCAATCAAGAAGAGAAGAGGGCTGCCATGGAATAACAGATAGGTAGGGGCTACAGGTGGGCTGTGGCTCTGGAGGGCCTATTCCACAGATGTCTTTCCATTCCAGTTAGCAGGCAGCAGGAGCAGACCCTTTCTTTGCTGTGCTATTATCTGGCAGAGGGCAGAAATACAGAGCAAAAGGTTTTTTTTGTTGTTGTTGTTGTTTTTTAAGCACTAGTTTGTGACATTTCTATGCTTACAGTCTTCAAGGATGAACTCTTTAGAGGGCCTCAAGATTACTATTAATGCCTGCATGACTTGGTTTCTGTGGATTTCTCTTATCTAATTTCTAGCCTGGCCCCTTCCTTTGCAGCAAGTGCTGCAATCTTCCTGAAACACTTGCAGTTCCCCAAACTCACTCAGTGCCTTTGCTCAAGCTTTTACATTTCCTGGAATCTCCCCTCCCCCTCCTAACAAACTCCTACTCATTTGTCAAGATTCAAACTAATTGTTGCTTCTCTAAAGCCCCCAAACCACTTCTTAGGGATGAGTCTCTCCCCACACATCACCTCTTTCCATCCCCTTGTGATGGAGATGATTATTACAGAAAAGACTTGAAAATCATCATCAGGGAAGCCCAGAAAATTTACATTTCCCCATATTTTCTTCAGTCTTGGAAAACCAAGAGAGGGAAGTGGTGTGCCCAAGACCATGTAGCAAGTTACCAGCAGAGTTGAGGCTGAAAGCCAAAAATGCTTTCTCCTTACTTTGGGATTTGCTGATGCCCACTAGGCCCTCCCTTGGGCTTGACCATATTTTATGTTCATAAAAGTCTCCTGAATTCTCCCAAACCTCAGATCACTGAATTCTGCAGGGTCTGCTAAGATGGCAAAATTGAAGATCTTACTGGCCCTTAGGGAAAGCCCTGGAATAAACGTGTTTGGTATCCATGCTTAGACTTAAGACCTGGAACCACACATAATGGGAACCTCTAGAAGACTGCATGGTATAAGGGAGAGATCATACCCTTTGGAACCAGACAGTCCTAGGTTTGAGTTCCAAATCGACCAGTTTTAGAACCTCAGGAAAGGTAAACTTTCTGGTCTCAGTTTCCTGGTGTTTAAAAAAAGTGGACAATCTTTTTACTGGGATTAAATAAGACAACCTCAACAAATTATCCAGAACAAGATCTTAGCCTAAATTTCTCCAAATGTAAAGTAAGAAGGAATTGATTACATGATTTCTGTGCCCCCATAACACCTTCTTTCTATTCTTGCTTTTATGAATTTTTCATGCATGTCTGTGGACTCCACACAAAAGCTGTCAGGGGTATGGCCTACGCAACAGAGATTTGACTCTCAGAGGAAGTGAAGAGAGTCTGGGAGGCACCTGTGGAAATGCAAATTTGGTGACTAAATAGGACCTCCCTGGGTCTGATGATTTCCAAGATGCCACTGAGGTATAATTTCAGAGATGATGTGGAGAGGAGAGGCCAGCCCTTCCTCAAAGAATGGTTATAATTAGTATGTTCATTCTACTCTATGGCAGCTGTTGTTAGATTCGGGAAACAAACATAGAGCGAACTCAGTTAAGGGATGGGTGCACTGACCATGGAGACCTGATTTCTGGTCACAGCTTGACAGAAACTAGCCATGTAGCTTCTGGCAAGTCCCTCAAAAGTGTTAACCTCTAAACCTCAGCTTTCTGAGAGTAAGAAAAGGGAATTGGAAAGGTGGCTTCTAAGGGTTTTTTTTTTCCATTTTGTTTGTTGCTGTTTTTTTTTTTTTTTTCCAGATTATACCTCTCCTCTGACACTCAGCTCTAAATATTCATGTAACCCCTGGAAGTCTCCATCTGGATGAACCATAACCACTTCAACTGAACATAACCTGAGGAAACAAAGGAATTCATGCTCTTGATCCAAATTTTGTCCCAAAGTTATTTCCACCTCCTATACATCCTATCTCAGAGAATGACGTTGTTCTATATGCCTAGAAACTACACCATAAGTCTAAAGGCCACTCTAGAGGCCCTTCTCCTTTACACCCCACATCCTATCAGTTGCCAAACTGTACTAAATCCAGCTTTAAAATAATTCTCCAATGGACCTCCTTCTCCCCCATCTCATTCCACTTCTTAGTGGGGACCATTATTTCTTCTAATCATCTCCCAGCCTCTAGTTTTACCTAAATTTCTCACACACTATGGCCAAAGGAATCTTTCTAAACAGTAATATGACCTGGTCACTCACCAACTTAAAATTTTTGCTGGCTCCCATCAAGAGGGTGAAAGACTTTCCAAGCATGTATTTAACTATTTGTATGTGGAAAGGAGTTTTGATCAGGTTGGAAAGCTAGACCAACTATCACTAGGAATAAAAGAAAGAACAGAAAAATAAGAAGAGGAGGGAAGTAGCAAACATCGAGTGTCCATACTATATCAAATACTGTGCTTTATATACCCAATGTTGTCTCAACATTCAAAAACTATATGAGATATCTTAGGTCAGGTCTTCCCAGCATAGACTGAGATGGAGATGTGTGTGCAGGAAGTTAACTGGGGAGTACTTGTGGAATCCACGCCTGTGGAAAGCAAGGAAAGCAGAACTGAGCAGACAGAAAAGTTGAACTCTGGATGCGCTTATTGCATAAAGCCTCAGCTGACTCTGTGAGGAGCTCTGGCGCTGGGATGCTGCTCAAGGGCTGCTCTAAATTTAGGCAAAGAGTTCATTGACCAACTGACCAGTTGTTAGATGTGGGCGGCCCCCAGGAAAGGAACTTGCTGAAGGCAGTGCCTAGAGATGGACTCAGCTGAGAGCTGTCAACCACTAATGCTTCCAGCAACTGGGGAATGATTGCTTTGGTCCTGAGGAGATCCGAAGAGCATATCACAGTATCCACTGGGTAACTTGTGGTGCATTATTTTATAGGTAGAGAATCTGCATCCCTTCAATGATGTGACTTATCCTAGAGGTTATACAAGTTGTAAGTGAAGCTTCTGTGGCTCACATTCGTGTTTTTCTGATTCCATCCTCCTTTGACTACCTATACTCTTCTAATTTGGAAAAAATTTTCATTAAAGTCAAACTTGAGCCCTCAGATACCTGAATGGCAGTATAAGCTGTCACATACATTAATCCTTTGAGGAAAAATTAGAGAAATAGTAAGGGCAGGTATTGAAAGTCTTAGAGACAAATATCTATTGACATCACTTATATGTTCAGTTCAGTTCAGTTCAGTGGCTCAGTCGTGGCCGACTCTTTGCGACCCCACGAATCGCAGCACGCCAGGCCTCCCTGTCCATCACCATCTCCCGGAGTTCACTCAGACTCACGTCCATGAGTCCATGATGCCATCCAGCCACCTCATCCTGGGTCGTCCCCTTCTCCTTTTGCCCCCAATCCCTCCCAGCATCAGAGTCTTTTCCAATGAGTCAACTCTTCACATGAGGTGGCCAAAGTACTGGAGCTTCAGTTTTAGCATCATTCTTTCCAAAGAAATCCCAGGGTTGATCTCCTTCAGAATGGACTGGTTGGATCTCCTTGCAGTCCAAGGGACTCTCAAGAGTCTTCTCCAACACCACAGTTCAAAAGCATCAATTCTTCAGTGCTCAGTCTTCCTCACAGTCCAACTCTCACATCCATACATGACCACAGGAAAAACCATAACCTTGACTAGATGGACCTTAGTCGGCAAAGTAATGTCTCTGCTTTTGAATATGCTATCTAGGTTGGTCATAACTTTCCTTCCAAGGAGTAAGCGTCTTTTCATTTCATGGCTGCAGTCACCATCTGCAGTGATTCTGGAGCCCAAAAAAATAAAGTCTGACACTGTCTCTACTGTTTCCCCATCTATTTCCCACGAAGTGATGGGACCAGATGCCATGATCTTCGTTTTCTGAATGTTGAGCTTTAAGCCAACTTTTTCACTCTCCTCTTTCACTTTCATCAAAAACAAAGAGATACAAATGAACTTATTCACAAAACAGAAACAGACCCACAGACTTTGAAAACAAGTGTATGGTTACCAAAGGGAAAACTTGGGGTGGCAGGATAAATCAGGAGTTCAGGACTGCTATATACACACTGCTGCTGCTGCTAAGTCACTTCAGTCATGTCCGACTCTGTGCAACCCCATAGATGGTAGCCCACCAGGCTCTGCCATCCCTGGGAATCTCCAGGCAAGAACACTGGAGTGGGGTGCCATCGCCTTCTCCATATACACCCTAGTATACATAAAATAGAAAATCAACAAGGTACTATTGTATAGCACAGGGAACTCTACTCAATATTCTGCACTAACCTATATGGAAAAGAATCTGAAAAATAATAGATAGATGTATATGTGTAACAGAATTGCTTCTCTGTACACCTGGAACTAACACAACATTGTAAATCAACTACAGTAAGTTCCCTACATACCAAAGAGTTCCATCCCAAGAGTGCATTCATGAGCTCAACTTGTTATTAAGTCCAACAAAGTTAGCCTCGGTATCCAACTAACACAGTCAGCTATATAGAACTGCTCTGTAATAGGTTTATAACACTTTCCACACAAATATTACATTAAAAAAAACACACAAAAAAATAACATTTTTAATCTTACAGTAAAATACCTTGAAAAGTACAGAACACAGTACAATAGCTGGGAGACAGGGACATGTTCACATCTTTGAAAGTTTACACCTTGAAGGTTTGTACGTAGAGGGACTTACTGTGTACCCCAATATAAAGTAAAATTTATACTGAAAAGAAAAAGAAAGTCCTATAGATTACTGAGAAAAGACAGAGTAAGAATCAGGACCTGTGGAGCCTCAATGTGAAATTGAGGACAAGGCAAGCAGGATCATGCCTATGGCAGGACCAGAATGAGTCTGTAGAAAACTGGCAGCTGAAAAATCCAACAAAGCAGTGACCACAGACCTGGACCAGTCGCCAGAAACATTCTGAGAGCTAGAGAGCTCAGAGCGCTAATAGGAGAGGGACAGAGGGAGGGGAAGAAAGAGGCAGCCTGGGGTCAAAAAGGAGGCAGTTCTGAAGAAGAGGACAGGAAATACTAAAGAAGTCAAGAGTCATAGATACTTACAGATATTTACATAGAATATAGGGTTCAGAGCCCAGAAAGAATGCGATGGAGTGAGGGCACGGGGGTCATAGCTGTTCTCCCCTGATCTCTGATTACATGGCCTTCTTGTCCCTGGACTTTAAAGGGCTTTGATAATGGCTTTGCTAGGAAGCATGTATTCCAGGCCAGTGGGGCAGGAGGTAGGAGAACTTATCATTCAAGTTCTGTGCTTGCTATTTATTTACTGTGTGACCTCAGGCAAGTTATTTAACTCTCTAAGCTTCATTTCCTCATGTGTAAACTGGGGATAATTGTCATGTCTAGGTCTGGTGCAGAGCTCATGGGAGAAATAAGCTGTTTCTATTTTAGAATTCTCATAATCTTCCACACCCATGACCTAACGCACCTGTGTGGACAAACCAAATTTAGAACCCAGGCTCTTAAGGTAGATTCTTATATTTTAGAGAGTTTAGTAAATAACATGGGAAGCAACACGATTGCCTACCTTTCTCCCAGCTTTCTGTCCTCATGTGCCAGGAGCCAGTGTGAGGAACTCCGCTCATGACAAAGATCATGAGGAAGGAGGCTTCAGCATATGCAAAGGTGGGATCAAGCATCTACCTCCAAAACCAGAGTCTGCCTACTTTACTGTTTTATGCTCTCATCTACACCTCTGACTTTAGGGGGGGCTTCCCCCCCCCCACCTCTCTCGGAGAAGGAGTTAACCTACAGCTCCAGTTAATAAAAATTCCTGGGGGTGACAAGAGTGTTTCAACTTACAAACTCCTCTGAAGGTTATCTAGCCTGCCTGTACAGGTTCGTCCGGCCACATGCGATTGTTTACAGCCTCTCAACCGTGAGAGGCACTAGATGCTGTAAACTTTCTAAATACAGATTCTTTTCAGAAGTTAGAAAATTATTAGTATAGTATAGTGGGTTGATTAGAAATTATATCGGTGAAGGGTTTTTCATTTGTTGGGCCAATATTTGCTGCTAAGTCTCCATATTCCCTGCCTTTATAATGAATATAACTAGCATATAGAAGAAATAAGTATTAACCTTTAAGATTAATCATGTTAACCTTAGGCTAAGTGAATTCCTTTCTTAATTATAACCCACTACATCCTTACCCTATAGGAATGCAACTTTATCTGGTATCTTTGGAGGGTGGTGCCTGGTTTAAGAAAAATCACCCCTGGAAAATAAGTTTTTTGGTTGACTGACCATTATCAGAAAGAAAGGATCATAAAATGTCAGCAGGCCTCATGGCCAGAAGATGATGTAAAACCCCTGAGACCTTTTTGTATACATTTATATGAAGCACCTGATTTTGATAAAGGTCAGGACTGCTGACCCCCGCATGACTTTAAAATTTCCATTTGTCTCTATGTGTAACAAAAAGTATATAAGCAAACCTGAAAATAAAGAAAAAGGATCAGTTTCTGGAAAGACTAATTCCCCCGTTTCTTTCTTTCTTGTTCTCCATTTGTCTGGCTGAATTCCCATCTGGAGCGTGGGAACTCACCAAGCCTGCTAATTTTGCCCTGGCTTTTAAGATCCACGTGAGAGGGAGCCCAAGGAGGGGCACTGTCTGCTACTCAAGTGGGTGCCGGTGGCCTACATAGGTGGTGCAAGCTTCTTGTCTCAAAGCTTTATTGGTATCCCACGTAACCAAGTTATTCAGCCTCTTTTTTCTCCACTAATTTTCCTACTACACTATTCCTTTCTAATCTCTCTTTATACTTCTAATTAAATAGCTTTTTCCTAGGATGCCAACTCCATCTCTGCTTAGAATTACCCTGGATCCACCAGGGCTGGACCCCAGCACTCGTGTGGAAGTCTCTCCCAGGAGGAAGAATGGACAATCTGAGATTTAGAGGGAACATCTGCAGAAACCCTTGTGGGAGGCTCTAGCTCATGGAAGATTTGAGGATAGCTGGGGCTCAGGTTACCTGAGCAAGTAGGACTTAATATCCCAGCCACCTGGGGCCCAATGAGACCAAGATTCAGCATTTAATGTCCTGCTTCTGTCATCAGAACTGGGAGCTATAAGGCATCCTTCTTAGAGATAAGACAACATAAGTAGAGGCCTCTTCTTTGCAGGAGATGTAAGAGAGGCAAGTTTGATCCCTGATTCAGGAAGATTTCCTGAAGGAGGAAATGGTAACTCACTCCAGTGTTCTTGCCTAGAGATTCCCATGAACAGAGGAGCCTGGTGGGCTGCAGTCCATAGGATCACAAAGAGCTGGACATGACTGAAGTCACTTAACACACTTTTTTTTTTAGAGGCCTCCTCTCAATTGATTTATTTATGCCCTGGAAAATGTCATATGATGGGAACTGCTCCTTACTGTTTCAATTCTGTTGTCTCGCTAAACAACGCAAAGTTTAGAAACAGCAAAACTAAACAAGGAAATCTCTGTATCTGGTTACAGTCTATAATTCTTTTACCTCATAGAATACCTTCTAATACTTAGCAATTTAAACAGTCTCATGATCTTCCTTTGCTCTCTTTTCAAGGCCAGATAATTAACATAATATTATTTTTTCATCCTAATATATCTTTTCCATGCCTGTGGGACCTCAGTTCCCTGACCAGGGATGGAACCTGTGCTGCCTGTAGTGGAGCTCTGTGACAACATAGACGGATGGGATGGGAATGGGTGGGAGAGAGACTTAAGAGGGACAGAATATATAGACACAGCTGATTCTCACTGTTGTATAGCAGAAACCAGCACAACTTTGCTAAGCAATTACCCACCAATTATTAAAAAATAGAATATATTATCTTCACACAGAGGCAATAAAGAAGTCTGCGTTCATAAACTAAGCAACAGATATAGCAATACATTTTTATGTATTATGTTAAATTAAAAAAAGCAAAAGTGTGCATACCAGTCATTTTAGTTACATATGTGCTTATAGAATTAGCAGCCCACTGCAGCAAGAAAATACTTCACTTAAGCGACTGCACAGTAAGGAGTATTGCTTCCACTGTCTGCATACTGCGCAGCTGCACCTTGATTGTAATTATTTGGAAGTATCCCAACTATCAGAGCTTCCCAGGAGGTGCTACTGGTAAAGAACCCACCTGCAAATGCAGGATACATAAGAGATGCGGGTTCGATCCCTGGGTCTGAAAGATCCCCTGGAAGAGGGCATGGCAACTCAATCCAGCATTCTTGCCTTGAGAATCCCATGGACAGAGGAGCCTAGAGGGCTACAGCCCATAGGGTCACAAAGTGTTGGACACGACTGAAGTGACTTCTACAGGATGAGAATAAGTCCTCCATAGGTATTTTATATAGTTACAGTTGAAGTAAGTAATAAATGTAATTATTATACTGTGTAATTTTGATATTGGCTTCAAATCCTCTCACACGTGAGTTTTGCAAAACTGTATCAGGTGTAACTAAGGGTTCAGTTCATATTTTCATTCTGTTTCAAATTTTCAGTTCTGATTCATATTTTATTTTACTGTTCCTGTTCTGTTTTATACACTGATATTTTTCCTGATCAAATGTGATAGTCTGTTCTGAGAATTTTTGATTGCTTTATCCTTTAAATATTGATTGCAGAAGATTTATCTTTCTGTCTTCAATTGCTAAAAGTTCTTAATGGTTCATCATGTGCTTTGCCTCTAATTTATGCTGGAAATTTACCATCGGTCTTACGAAGAAGCCCAGGAATGATGTTCCTTTCCAGAGTGCCTGAAGCATTCTGTCCCAGGTCTGTGAGGATGGTCCCTGGTCTTGATCACAGGTAGTACCCCCTGTGCCTCACCTGCTGCAGCTTTGAGGCTCATCATTTAATCACTTACACCTACTTTCAGGAAATATTGAAAATGACAGACACCAAATGCAAAATGCCCACCAAATACTGCGCTGGACACCTTGAAGTTAAGTGAAGTGAAGTGAAGTCGCTCAGTCGCGTCTGACTCTTTGCAACCCCGTGGACTGTAGCCCACCAGGCTCCTCCATCCGTGGGATTTTCCAGGCAAGAATACTAGAGTGGGTTGCCATTTCCTTCTCCAGAGGATCTTCCCAACCCAGGGATCAAACCCATGTCTCCTGCATTGCAGGCAGACGCTTTAACCTCTGAGCCACCAGGGATGCCTGGACACCTTACTTGAATTAATGTCTTTTAGGTCTCCCAACAAACCCATGAGAGGGTGGTTCATCTTAACTCTGCTACTGATGAAGAAAGAAAGGCTTAGAGATATTAAATAACTTGCTAAAGTCACATGGTTTATAAATAACAGACTAGGGACTTAACCTCAGGTCTGTCTGACTACAGAACTGAGCTCTTTCTTTTAACTATCTAAAACTTTTAATTTTGTATTGGGATTCGGTCTACAAATGTTGTGATAGTTTCTGGTGACTAGCAAAGGGACTCAGCCATACATATCCACGTATCCATTATTTCCCAAACTCCCCTCCATTCAAGTTGCTGAATAACATTGAGCAAATTCCATGTGCTATACAGTAGGTCCTCACTGGTTATCCATCTTAAATATAGTAGTGTGCACATGTTCATCCCAAAGTGGAAGTGTGAAAGTGAAAGTCAGTCGTGTCAGACTCTGTGACCCCATGGACTATATAGTCCACGGAATTCTCTAGGCCAGAATATTGGAGTGGGTAGCCTTTCCCTTCTCTAGGGGATCTTCCCAACCCAGGGATCAAACCCAGGTCTCCCGCATTGCAGGCAGATTCTTTACCCGCTGAGGCACAACCGAACTCCTTAGCTATTCCTTCCCCCCAACCTTCTCCCACTCTTTGGCAACCCTAAGTTCATTTTCTAAGTCTGTGAGTCTGTTTCTATTCTGTGAGTAAGCTCATGTGTATCATTTCTTTTTAGATTCCACATATAAGGGATATCATACAAAATTTCTCCTTCTCTGACTTATTTCACTCAGTATGACAACCATGTTACTGCAAATGCCTAGCCAAAATTCTGAACCAGTCACTCCAGCACTTTATAAACAAAGATTTAGAGGAGATTTGCAAAGTTGAAAAGTTGTGACAAGGCTAGGAAACTATGGAAGATTTTATTTTCTTTCTTTAAAAATTTTCTTGAATATTGTGCTATATTTGCAATTTTTAAAAGAGGAGACAGAATCCTAATATTTAAAAACTCCAGTTCCTAAATATTCTGCTCTTAACTAGTAGTGATATCTGATAAAATAATCCAAGTGGTTGATAATTAAATGTGTTAGTCCTTATACAATTACATGAAAAAAGAGCATTTGGACTCATTATATTTTAACCAAGTGGAATGGTTTTCTCAGGGTTAGTGTTGGAGCAAGCAAGTGGATGGAGAAGAGGCAGCTACTAAACTTCCTCTACCATCCTTCATCTGGGTCTGTCCACATAATTCATTGCACTCTCCAGTGACCCCAGCTAGACTCTTCGCTGAAGCTTTCTAGTCTATAGCTCATTGTTGGTTTTTTGTTTTGTTTGCTGCCTTTAAGAGCCCTTCTTTTATTGGGAAATAAATACAAACAGGTGAGTCAGCCAACATATGTAGTTCTAGGAGCTACATATGTAAGAGGAAAGAGGCTCACTTTCTCAGAACTCAGCTAGTATGCTAACTTCTCCCTTTTCCCTGGACTCGCTTCAAGTCAGTCCACTTCATTGGCATGATGACACAGAAATCCCTGTTCTGGGCTGGCCCATTAGCATCTCAGACAATCATTGAATGATCTCACAGAAGGTGCAGTGCTCATTCCACAGCTCTGTCTCTCAGGGAAGCCACGGTGGTTGGAGACTGGATCTATTCAAAGAGAAAGGAGCATTTTGCTCCTTGCCAACCTTTGCAGGAGAAGTGCTCAGTAATGTACCAAAAAGCCTTCCGGAATGACTGAAGATGAGGCCTTGGGTTAAGCTGTGTATAGAGGGAAGAATAAGGCTGACAGTGATTTTTCGGGGTTTCTAGAGTACTTCACAAATTATTGTCATATTTATCTATCTTGTCAAAGAAGGTAGATCAGGGACTTCCCTGGTGGTCCAGTGGTTAAGAATTCACCTTCCAATGCAGGGGATGTGGGTTCAACTCCTGATCAGGGAGCCAAGATCCCACATGCTGCAGGGCAACTAAGCCTGCATGCCACTACTACTGAGCTGTGTGCTCTAGAGCCCATGAGCTGCAATGAAGAGCAGAGTGTCACAAGGAAGACCCAGTGCAGCCAATAAAAAAAAAAAAAAAAGGAGAGAGAGAAGGTGGATCAGAGTTATGGGAGGCAGTTTTTGGTGCACAAGAAAAGGTTTGAGGTTGGTGCCTCAACAGCCACTGTTACTGGTTCCTGAGGCTTGTTCCTTCCTAGAAGGTGTGGGCTGATAAGGGCACTTCCCTCTTTCTAGTGGCTTATGCCTGTAGAAAGCAAGATAGCAAACTACATGGCTGCCATGTAGGGCAATTTGGGGAACATTAAAGAATACCCCCAACCATACCAAGAATGCTTCTCAAAGAGCTGCGGAAACTTCAGGTACATGAGAAGTTCAGGGTCAATTTCCAAAAAGGTCTCAGAAAGGGAAAGCTCTCCACACATTGGCTCTGAGGTCTGGAACGATGGCAAAAGCATCAGGGAAGTGAGAAGATTTGGGAGAGAAAATCCTCAGATTACATATGCTCATAGATTTCTCTCTTCAACCTCCAGACTCCATTGCTCTGAACCAGATTAGAGCAGGCACTGATGTGGGAAACTTGGTAAAAAGCTTTGAAGTGGGCAATCTGATTAGCACAGATCAGGTAAGGGTCAGAAGACACTGCCAGTGGGCATCATCACAGACTGTTCTGTGCTACATACCCAGCTCCCTTCCTTGAGCCTGGGCACATCGATCTGCTCAGGAAGGTAACTTCCTGAGTTCTCAGGGGAAAGATGCTGGATAAAACCTGGGTCTAGATCTGAGTGACAGCCACCTCATAGTCTCGTTTTCGCCCCCGTCTCCCCTCAACCCTACAACCCCAGGCCATGGTAGGGCTGTTCGGTACACTGTTCTGCTCAGCCTCCATAGCAGACACCTGTCCCCAGTGAGCTTCCTCATCTCACCCCACAGGGCAGACCCCAGGGTGTTTTTCCCAGTGATTTCCCCAGGCCAGTTTTAGACTGCAATCAAGTCTCCTAGGAGATGTTTCAGAGTTTGGGGGAATTTCATACTTTCATTTTGTTTTTGTGGGGTTTTTGTTTTGTTTTGTTTGTTTGTTTGTTTTTTCACTTATCCAGATAAATGAACTCATCATGGGCTCCAAGTAGCCAGGTGGTCTGGAGAGCTTCTCAGTGACCCTTCCCTGTGGGGCTGGCTTATATTATAGGGACCTCTGGTATAAGACCAGAGAATGGTCATTGGCTGGGAAGCTGGAATGCTCAGGGGCAGTCCAGAACCAGGAACCTTCAGGCAGGTCACTTTGCCATCTCTCACCTTAAAGTGTCAGAAGAGAGAGTAGCAAGTCTCAGGGGGATTTATACTGTCCTGTTTAAGAGCAGGAGATGACCTCATTGTGCAGCCCACCTGAGATTGTTTGCAGAGGGGTTTTTTTTCACAGACACATGGTCTTCCTTGCTCTCAGAGAGGGGCTCCACATAGGCAAAGGGAAGGAAGTGGTGCTTTGTGACAAGTGATGAATGTGTGGGGCAGAAATTGTACTCATCTGGATGTTCCTGTTGCCTATGCCCGTCTCTGTGCCGAGTGGAATGTTCTATGGATAATGGGCTATTGATCAACACAAGCTTGAAGATTGGTTAGGATTCTTGTCCAGTGCAATGTGAAGGCTTTTGAATATGACTCTGTAAATACAAAGCGTTATCACCAGTGTATCTTTTGTTGTTGATCTGTCAGAGTCTGTTCTTTATAGCTGACGAAGCAGCTTGGTGTACCAAGTTAATAACTGCAAACCTCAGGTTAGTCACCTTGCCCCTTAGGTTTTAAAATAGTTTCCTGTGACAGCTGTAACAAAGCAGCTATAACAAATTACCACAAACTTGATGGCTTAACTATAGGATTTTGTGGATATTCTTTATCAAATTGGGAAATGCCCCTTCCCCTATTTCTAGGTGGTCGAGAGTTTTTATCATGAAAACCTATTCAATTTTGTCGAATGTTTCTCTTCATCTATTAATGTGATCATGTGAGTCTTCTTCTTTAGCCTGTCGATATGATGGATTAACTGATTTTCACATGTTAAACTAATACTTGCGATAAATGCTATTTTGTTGGAAGTATATAGTTTTTTTTTTTCCTCCTTGTAGTTCTAACAGTTTTCACCTTATTATTTGAGCTCTGTTGTTAGGTGCATACATGTTAAGGATTGTTTTGTCTTTGTGGAGACTTCCTTATCATTATGTAATACTCCTCTTTATTTCTTATGGCTTTCCTTACTTTGATGGCTTGCCTGTCAGAAATTAATATAGCCACATCTGCTTTCTTTTGATTAGTATTAACTTGTTTTCTTTTTCCATTCACTTTTAATTTTATATGTGTTTATATTTAAAGTGGGTTTCTTGAAGACATATAGTTAAGTCTTGTTTTTGGATGCACTCTGACAATGTCTGCTTCTTAATTGGTTCATTTAGACTGTTAACATTCAAAGTGTTTACTGATATTGTTGAGGTAATATCTACCATGTTTGTTACTATTTTCTATTTGTTAACGTCATTCTTTGTTGAGCTTTTTGTCTTCCACTCTTTTTCTGCCTTTTATGGTTTTGATTGAGCTTTTGTAAGATTTCATTTTTTCTTTCTTAGTATGTCAGTTACACTTCTTTTTTTAACTTCTTTTATTGATTGCCCTAGATTTTGCAATATGCATTTACAACTAATCCAAGCACGGTTTTAAATAACACTATACTGCTTTATGGGTAGTATGAGTACTTAATAGTAGCAAAATAATCCCAATTCCTCCCTCCTGTGATTTGTGTATCATTTCTGTCATTCATTTCGCTTATGTATAAGCATATATACACAAGGCATATGCATAAGCATACATAATTTGGTATGTTGTTTATATATTGTTGCTATTATTATTTTGAACAATGTGTTATCTGTTAGATCAATTAAGAATAAAAGAAATAAAAGCTTCTATTTTTACCTTCACTTATTCCTTCTCTGATGCTCTTCCTCAGTAGATTTGAGTTTCTGACCTTTATTATTTTCCTTCTCTCTAAAGAAATTCTTGTAACATTCCTTACAAGTCAGAACTATGGCAACAAATTCCCTCCATCTTTCTTTGTCTGAAAATATCTTTATTTCTCCTTCACTTTTGAAGAATAATTTCACAAGATACAGAAAATTATAAGTTGGTGGTTATAATTATATAATTATAATTATATTTTTATAATTATATATGTATTAATATAATTATGTTTTTTTTCAACACTTTTAAGTATTTTATTCCATTCTCAATTGTTGCTTGCAGTTAATCCTTTTCAAGTTAAAGAAATGTGAAGACATATAGAAGACATATATTGTGATACTAGTGACTTTATGTTAAAAGTTTTTAAATACTAGAAAATATTTCCTCGATTTTTTATGCATTTCACAATTAAAACTACAGTCTTGACACACTTTTAAGTTTAATCTTTTTCTCACTTTCTTACATCTAGACAAGTAACAAAACAATAAATCAAGGGACTTCCCTCACGGTCCAGTGGTTAAGAATGCCCCTTGCAATTCAGGAGATGTGGGCTGGATCTCTGGACAGAATGCTAAGACCCCGCATGCCACAGAACAACTAACCCCGAGCAACGCAACTACTGCGAGTCCATACACCACAAGAAAGATCGCACATTATACAACTAAGACCTGATGCAGACAAATGAGTAAATATTTTTAAAACCCAATGAATCAAAACTCTGATATATATCATTTTCCTCTTTTCATGGTATATAAACTCTCACCCTGGCTGATTTCAAGCTACCAGCATGATGTCATTGAATGTAAAGCTGGGGAAAGCCATGTAGCAGCACCCATGATCAGATATTTTGTTCCCATGACAGAGATACAATAGATGTAATGTTCTCAAGAGCATAAAGAATAGTGAAATGTAAAGTAATTAAGAAGTAATGAGTTTTGAGTTTTCAATTCCCTCAGTTTTGGATGTATTTTATTTTATTGCAAATTTATATAATTCCATTTTTTAGTAATATAATGTTTATCAATAACCAGCTCACAAGCTTTCTGAAACTAACAACTGGCTCTCATGAGTTGATACGTGCTGACTCCAGCACAGCACTGGCTAGTGTTGTGGGCAGGATAGTTGGGTGCCAGGTGTTTATGTACGCGGAAAGGGGAATGATGAGAATAAAGAGCACTGTCACTATGTCATCAGCTCTTATTACCCTTATCCTCTTGGGGAGGCCCATTGGAAAGTGACTTTGACCTGTTATATGGACTTTAAAAATACCTGTTACAGGGGCTTCCCTGGTGGTCCAGTGGTGAAGAATCCACCTTGTAGTGGATTCTTAGGCAGGGGACATGAGTATGGGAAGATCTCACATGCCATGGGGCAACTAAGCCCGTGCACCACAATGACTGAGGCCAAACACCTAGAGCACTAGAGCCACAACTCCTGAAGCCTATGCTGTGCGACAAGAGAAGCCTGAGCACCATGGTTCAGAAGCCCCCGCTCGCCGCAGCTGGAGAAGCCCGAGCCCAGCAATGAAGACCCAGCACAGGACCCCCTCCCCCAAAAGAAAATACCGGTCACAGTTGCATCTCAAAGTTTCCTTGTGAGCCAGTAATAGTGTGTTTCATATTTATTGCTTAAATTATTGAGAAGCACAACATCTTCCGTCAGTTTTAGTCCCTTCTCCTCAATAAAACGTTTAGTTGCAAGTTCTAAAATAAGGCAGCCCCTCCAAACACAGCATAGGGCTCACTAAATTCTACCACAATGTACCCAGCAGGGAAACTGGGTTTCTGCCAGCTGACCCACCCTTGCCCACCTCCATCTCTCTGTGATTTTGGCACCAGGACCTAACTGCATGGAGAGATGTTCTCTGAAATTATGGAACAAATTAGAAGTAAAATGTCCATCAGCTATTAAAAGTCAATCATTCTTGCGCAGGGGTAATGCTAATCTTCTCTGTATTGTTCCAATTTTATTTACAGGGGAACAATGGAGAAACAGACATAGAGAATAGACTTATGGACGTGAGGAGAGGGGAGGAGAGGGTGAGATGTATGGAAAGAGTAACATGGAAACTTATATTACCATATGTAAAATAGGTAGCCAATGGGAATTTGCTGTATGGCTCAGGAAACTCAAACAGGGGCTCTGTATCAACCTAGAGGGGTGGGATGGGGAGGAAGACAGGAAGGAGTTTCAAAAGGGAGCAGATATTTGTATACCTATGGCTGATTCATTTTGAGGTTTGATAGAAAACAGCAAAATTCTGTAAAGCAATTATCTTTCAATAAAAAATAAATTAATTTTTTAAAAAAGTAAATCATCCACGTACAACCTGAGCTAACTCATCCAAATTTGGGGTAGCCTGACACAACTACATCTTTTCTTTTCACTATAATAAGAGTTACCAGACAGAACCACCCAGAGAGGCTTGACGTCCCTTTCCCGGAGACAGCTAAGAAAGGGAGAGGGGGGAGGACATTTCTGCCAAGGCTGGGGGTTTGACCGAGGTGATTACACAGATCCCTTCCCGGCTCTTGCACTATAACCACCTGACTCTGACTTCTTGGGAAGAGCAGAGTGACTTAAGGCTTGAAAGAGATGACCAATCCTCGAGGCACAGGCAGAAAAAGCCCCAGTGAGACAGGAAGCCTGCTGGTTTCTGATGCATAGACTAGACAGTAGAGGCAGCACTTGGCTGGTGCAGAGCTCTCTCTGCTCTGGCTGGTGTCTGAGAGCAGCTGTTGGGCTCTCGCCAGACTCCCTTCCCTATCCTCACTGGCTGATGGATCCCAAAGGGCTCCTCTCCTCGAATGTCCTGCTGTTTTTCTCTCTGATCATTGAGCTGAGCTGCAGAACAGGTAAGTGCTCATCTGTTTGAGGGCTTGGGTCCTAGGATTACCTACAAGGAATCAGCTATAGCCACCTAGACAGAGAGAGAACTCAGCAGCCAGGGGTTGTTATTTGGCTGCGGGTAGAGGGCAGGGGGTAGGGGGAGGGCTGTGATCTGCTGCCTCTTCCTCAGAGACTGAGTTCCTCCTGCCTCTGTCGGAGAGGAAGGAAGATTGTGAGTTACTGGGCTCCTGGGTCCAAGGCTTAGCCCCGCCTGTCCTAGCTTCCAAGGAAACCAGGAGTTCCATTCAAAGACACTGGTCACATTCTAGACCGGCCTCTCTGGGTGAGAGGCTGCAATCAAAGTCCTGGCTGAGTGGTTGGTTTTGTGTGAGTATCCTTCTGGCAAAGGCACAGGCTAAGGGAATGAGCTGGGGAGAGGGAGCTCTGAGAGAAAATTACTCCTACAACCCTGTCCTGGATGGGGATCTTCACACACACACAAGCAGACAAACCAAAAACATGGTCCACCTACAAGAAAGGGCTGTAGTGGGAAGAGAGGGTAAAAGTGAAAACCCCAGGCAATGGTTGGGAACAGACAGTGGCCACAGCGTGGTAGTGCTGGTGGTTACTTTCCTGGAAGTAGCACTCCAAGGCAGCAAGAGGGGAAGAGGCCAGGATTTTTGGAGCCCAAGGCTGGTTACATTTAGTGAGAAATGTAAATGAGGAATGCTCAGAGTAGCTTTAGTGTTCAGTGTTTGGAACTGAACTCGGCTCCTATTTTCTGGTTTGCTGGCATTCTCTTGTTTAGTAGTTTTGTGAACTACTGTTTAGAGCTTTGAGAAAAGGTGTTTGAAAAAGAAAAAGCCAAGCAAGGAGCAAACTTTGGGTTCACTAAGGAGTGGATGAGCATCTCCATTCTGCTTAAATGCCTTCAGACTTTGTGGGAGGCAGCCTAAAGTGGAAGCAGCATTAGGGAAAGAGGGAAAATCCTGAGGCTCTGGATGTTTTGTTCTTGGGGTTTTCAAGACCGCAAATCCATTGTGGACTTTTCCAGAAGCCCAGAGATGTGCTGAGGTTATCTGAGGGGCTGCACCTGAGATTGATCTTTTGACAGATTCCCAGATGAATAGCTTTTCCTTGGCCCTGTGTTTCCTCAGAATCAGGCAGTCTGATGGCTCTTGCTGCCCAAGGTCTCAGAGAGCAGTAATTGAACTCAGGGTTCAGAAAGCTATATGGAACTACTTTAAGCCATAATGAGGAGATGGCTTAGATGGTAAAGAACCTGCCTGCAATGCAGGAGACCCAGCTTCGATCCCTGGGTCAGGAAGATTTCCTGGAGAAGAAAATGGCAACACAGTCTAGTATTCTCGCCTGGAGAATTCCATGGACAGTGGAGCCTGGCGGGCTACAGTCCACGGGTTCGCAAACAGTTAGACATGACTGAGCGACTAACACTTCACTTCAGGAAGAGTCAAACCTTCCTGGGGGCACCCCATTCATGACTCCACCATTTTTGGAATACTTTCTGGTGACTATCAGGAGTGACGAGTTTGAACAGTGAGCTGAACTTTTCTATCCCTGTGCTGACTTGCCCTCTGGCACACGAGAGCCCTGGCCCTGGCATCTCAGGATCTGTTGATAGCAGCTGCAGGCAAAGCTTCGGAGGTCATTGGTTAGTAAGAAACAGCCCAGCCCTTTAAAGGCGTGTCTATCCAATCAGCAGTGTTCATCTTTCTTACGATTATCTTCTCTGAAATATGTACAAAAATTTTATACTGTTTTTATTTTTAAACATGCACTGTCTTGTGAAACCCCAATGAAACCCAGATGGAAAATGCTTTGCAAATGGGACAGGTCAACCATGACAGATTTACCCAACCAAGAAGCCCACTTCTTGTAAAATTAGTACCCACTCCCCTTCCCATCTCTACTCAGCTCACCTTCCAATTCCCAGTCAAAACTGTAAAAGTCAAAAAGTTCACATGTCCCTTCCCCCAGTGAACTGAAATCTCCATTTCCCTCAGTGATACATTTTTTAATAGGCTTCTCTTTTTCAGAGCAGTTTTGGGTTCACAGCAAAATAATTGAAAAGTACAGAGATTTCCCATGGCCCTCACATACACATAGCCTCTCCCATTATCAATATCTCCCACCAGAGTGGTGCAGCTGTTACAGCTGATGAATCTACCCCAGTAGGATTTTTTATTCCTCCATTCAGGTCCTCCTCACTTCCTTCACACACACAAGAGGAGAAATGAGGGGCAAGTTGGGGGGTGGTTCTAGACTTTGCCCGATCTTGCGTATTCACTGTCCCATTCTACCCCAATATTTAGATCTAGGCACTTTCATTTCTCAAAAGGTTTAATACTGTGACATAATGCCACTGACTTCACTATCTCCGGTGTTAGACTGGAAATCAGAACTTCAGGGCTATTTGGTTTTATCCATAGACTGACTTTGGACAATCTCATTCAGCAACTATCTATTAGGACACATGATATGCCTGGCGCTAGGTGACATGTGGGGTAAAATGAACAACCACAGCCTCTGCCCAGAACTTGGCACAGAATCTGGCACACGAGAGCCCTTCTACAAATGTTTGTTGAATGATTAATAATACTATGTACAGAGTTTTCTTGCTATATACCAAACACTATTGTAAGTGCTTTATGTGTATTATTCATTTAATAATACCAAATATGAGTTGGTATTGCTACATTATGATTTTATAAAAACAGGCACAGAGTAGTTAGTAATTTCTCCTTAATCACACAGCTGGACTCCAGAGGCTCAAGGAATGAAACTGGATAAGCTTATGTTCAGGGAGGAGAATCCTAAAATTTGTATTCAGGTCCCATGGTAAAAATTAGACTGTGCTGTCTATAATTGAACCATATGAGTTGATTCTAATTGAATTGAAATTAAATGTAGGAATTCACAAAAGGTGAGAGAAGTTGGATAAATCAGAGAAGGAAGCAGAAGGCATATGGAAGCATTTGATTCAGGATTTGGAAAGTAGATAGAAACATCTTTCATCATGTAGTTTTTTTATTTTTTTTGTTAACTAGTTGTTTATGGAGGAGTATCCTACGTAGGTTTATAAAACTTCAACAGTATAAAAAGGTATTGAAGAGAGATTTGTCTCCCTGTTATAGTGGTAAACAAAACAGACACAGACCCTACTCTTAGAAGCTTGTAATTGCATAAGGATAAAAAGCATTGAACGAGAGTTAAAAGTGTGATGGGTGATACGAAAGGAGGGACCCAGAGTGCACTGGAAGCACATGGCAGAGAAGCCGTATCTCAGCCAAGGGCTAAACGCAGAGGCCTGAAGGACAGAAGGAGATAGCCAGGCAAATAAAAGGCAGTGGCCGACTTTCAGGCTGGGGAACGGTAAGCACAAATATTCTAAGACCCAGCAGCATCAAGGAATGGGACTAGAAGGACACCTGGTAGGACTTCAATTTACAAAGGAGACTTAGACACATTATCTTTTCTTTGTGAGCCCAGATTTCCCATAAGAACTATGAGGGCTCTGAGTCCTCCCTGAAAGAAATGCTATAGCAAGATGCCCAGTCAAGGCTGCCCCCCACCAAAAATGGTTATCATTAGGTAGAGTCCCATCTTATGAAAGGGTTGGCTAAATGCTACTAATTTCAGGAAAATATCCATGGGCTCACGTGAATCACTCTACTTTCTAAGTAGAATTGCCCTGGAAGGAAAGTGAGTTGGTGTTAACAGCTACAAATGTTTCCTCCAGACTCTTAATAAACAGGGTCTGACTGAATCACAAACCCACTGGAAAACAGTCATCAGGCAGTAGGATGTTTCAGGAGCTGGTACTCTACTTGAAGGGTTTTATGAACCACTTTAAAGTCCCCACTTGTTTTTCCACTCTTGCTCATGTGTCAGTGAGGTCACACACCCCCTACAGACCCGGCCACTCACACACTCAGTTGTTACATCATCATTCTTATGTGGGTTGTGGTGTGTGAGGGTCTGTTCTTAATGAAGTTTTGATTCCATTCCCCATGACCAAGTCTGCTTAAACCACTCATCCTGTCATTCTCATCTGCCCTTTCCTTCCCTCTTAACCTCTTCTTTTCTATAAAAAAAATTTTTTTTTAATTTGTTTTCCTTTTTTTGGCTACTTCTTGCCCCATCCTCTGTCTCCTCTTCTCCTGGCTCCCTTCCATTTCTAAATTCCAAAAACAACCATGATGTAAAGAGTCTGTTGGATTGGGTGGGTGGAAAGGACACACACGACACAAGGGAGGGTGGAGGCTTATGGTCTATAAATGGGTATCATTTGCATTTTTTTCTCCATATCAAAATTGATCTAAAAAAATAAAGTGTGATGGGAATTCTCAACCTTGATTTGAAGCCCAGACACCTTTGAGAAGTGACATTCATGGCTATGCTCCCAGAAAAAGTGTACATATGCTTACTTATATGACTTCTATATTCAATTTAGGGGGCCTGTATACCATGTGACATTTCTACTTGCATGGATGGTTCTAGTTTTCTGCCATCCCTTTATTGGTAGAAGTCTAGGTTCAGGATTCTTTTTTTTTTTTTTTTGCTTTTTATTAAACAATTTTTAATATAAATTTATTTATTTTGATTGGAGGCTAATTACTTTACAATATTGTATTGGTTTGCCATACATCGACATGAATCCACCACGGGTATACATACACGTGTTCCCCATCCTGAACCCCCCTCCCTCCTCTCTCCCCGTACCATCCCTCTGGGTCATCCCAGTGCACCAGCCTCAAGCATCCTATATCATGCATCGAACCTGGGCTGGCGATTCGTTTCATATATGATATTATACATGTTTCAATGCCATTCTCCCAAATCATCCTACCCTTTCCCTCTCCCACAGAGTCCAAAAGACTTCTATACATCTGTGTCTCTTTTTGCTGTCTCTCATACAGGATTCTTGGGTATTATATGCACCACATTATCTGGACAGCCAGGCATCCATAAGTGCAACTAGAAGGAATTTCAACATGTTCTCTAACATATCTTTGTAAAAATAAAATACCAGCACCAAGAATAGCATTCCTGTCTAATAAATTAAGCAACTGTTTAATTAGGCACTCTGTTTCAAGAGTTGATTTAATAGCAATATGCAAAAGAACAAATGCTGATTGTCTTTCCACCATTCCTTAATAGTTATGTGCCAGGAATTCCCTAGCAATCCAGTGGTTACGACTCAGTGCTTTCACTGCTGGGGGCCGGGGCTTAATCCCTGGTTGGGGAAATAAGATCCCACAAGTCACATAGCATAGGAAAAAAAACGTACAAGAGCCAACCATTCAAATCTGAATTTTCTTTTTCCCAACCTTTAAATCTCTAGTCTGATATCAGCAGGGCCCTTTGTAGGATATCAAAGCATTTTGCTATCAAGAATATCTAAATCTGTTTGCCCAAATTTCCAACAACCCATCTTAACCACAAGTTAATTGTGCCTTCTCTAGGTGCCTGCATTATTTAAGCAGACAGTTTTATTGTACTCTTTTGACTTTCTTATCAACTAGAACAATCTGTGCTCTCTCTGAGTCATGGGCTCCTTCTTTTATGAACATTAGCTTATGATTAAGTTCAGTTATGAAGTTAAGCCACATATGGGTCAAAGCTAAATAAGAGAGATTTTAGTCAGGTAACATGGCTTTCAGCATTCATAAATTGAACAGATATTTATTTAAGACCTATTACATGCCAACCACTGCTGTAGGTCCTAAGGAAAAAGCAATGAACAACATGAACTTCTTCCTCTTGAGAAGCTGGCATTCTAGTGGGGGGGAGACAAAAATTAAAATGACCAAATATACAGTATAACATCAGACAGTGATAAGTGCAGCAAGAAAGGATAGGATATACATAGGATCATCAGAGCAGGTCTTTCAGAAAAGATGACTTTTTTGAGCAGAAATCTAAAAGAAAATGAGAGTATGAGCTCTTTAGATACATAAGGGAAGAGATTTCCAGAAAGAGAAAGAACAATAAATACAAAAGCTATGAGATGAGAATGCTCTGGATGAGTTAGGGACCAGCTGGAGCTGGTGTGGCCATAGTGTAGTGAGCAAAGAGTAGACAGAAGAGGGAGTCAGAGAGGTCCAAGGGACCGGATTATTCAGATTCTCTGAAGCCATAACAAGGACTATGGATTTTGTTTCTCTTTGAAGAGAGACAAAATCTGGCATAGCTTTAACAGGTTTCTCTGTCCACTGTACAGATGCAGGAAGATTTGTTGGAAGACAAAAGAAGAGCCAGGCCTGTGAAGACAGTGGTAGAAATGAAGAGGGTTAGAAGTTCTCAGATGCTGGATATATTGTGAAGGCAGAGCCAATAGGATTTGCTCATAGATTGAATATGGAATATGAAAGGAATAAAGGAGTCAAGGGTGATTCCAGTGTTTTGGCCTGGGAATTGTAATGTTGTTTGCAGAAGAGGCTACAGAATCAAGAGTTCATTTGCTAAGTCTAAGATGCCCTTTAGACCTCCAAACACTAATACCAATTGGTGTAGGCAGTTTGGAGTACAGTGAAAGATTTGGATGGGAGATACATCTCTGGAAGCATTTCAGAAACCTGTCAAACTATGCAACTATTAATAGATAAGTGTGGATGGGAAAGAGAAGAAGTCTGAGTACTGATCCCTGGAATGCTCCAATTTTAGAGGTCTTTAAGAGCAGAAGGTTTTAGTCAAGGAGACTGAGAAAGGGCAGCCAATGGAATAGGAAGAAAACCAAGAGAGTGTATTGTTCTCTGGGCCAAATGAAGTCAGTGTTTCAATGAGGGTATGTGAACTTTCTCAGCACTCTTGAGAAAGCAAGATGAAGATGGAGAATTGACTTAGTATCATGGGGTATACAGCGACTTTGACAACCAGTGAGGGGTAAAGAAGAAGGCTTATCTGGAGTGAGTACAAGGAAAAAATAAGTCAAAAGATGGGAACAGAAGGGATAAATACACATTAAAGAACTTTAGGATAAAGGAAAACAGAGAAATGGGAAATTGGCTGGGGATGGACCTGGGATCAGGGTTTTTAAGATAAGGGAAATTACATGTTGGTATGTCGGGTGTTAATAGAAATAACCCACAGTGTACCATAACAATAACAAAATTGATGGTGCAAGGGGTGGCAGAAGTTGCAGGAGCAAAGCCTTGAAGTGGGTGAGTGCTCCACGAAGGAAGAGGCTATCCTTACCCAAGAGCAGAGACCATCCATCCAAGTATGTGGGTTGACTTGGTAGTGGGAACAAATGGAAGCTCTCTTTTGTTCTTTTCCTTTTTCAGTGAAATGATAGGCAGTTTCATCAACTGAGGTTGTGGGTTTGAGGAGAGAGGAGGTGTTAAAAAGTCAGCAGTAGGATCACTTACAGTGGGTATGAAGGGTTTGGGTGTTTTTTGGTTTTTTTGTTTTTTGTTTTTTTTTTGGCTTGGCACTTTTGAAAAAGAGAAATAAAATAATTTCTCTCCCTCAGCATTATTAAATATCTCAATGGCTTTTTGGAGAGATAACATTCCACAGGCTCGCCTCCTCCTTGACTCCACATCCCTTAGACTTTTCTCTTTCCTTCTCATTTGAAATGATGCTTCTGTAACCTTGGTCTCTTGGGCTCACAAGCTCAGAATTAGTTTCAGTTACTCTCCTTCCTTCATACTATTTATGAGTAAGTCCCATATGTATCAACAGGTTAAGTCCGCTATGTGTGAATGAGTTACATTCCGAGAGGGAGCTCATAAGTCCAGTTTGCTCATAAATCCTATTTGTTGTACCTAATTAGCCTAGGTACTCAACTAATACAATTGGCTATATAGTACTGGACTGTACTAGGTTGATGATATTTTTCACACAAATAATACTTTAAAAACAAACACATAAAAAGCATTTTGAGAAGATCATGTATACACTGCTATATTTAAAATGGATAACCAACAAAGTACCTATTGTATAGCACATGGAACTCTGCTTGATGTTATGTGCCAGCCTGGATGGTAGGGGCGTTTGAGGGAGAATGAATACGTGTATATGGGTGGCTGAGTCCCTTCACTGTTCACCTGACACTATGACAACATTGTTAACTGGCTATACTCCAATACAAAAGTTTTGGGTGTTAAAAATAAAATTAAATTAAATTAAAAGAGAACATTTTTAATCTTAAAGGATAGTACCTTGAAAAGTACAATAGCACAATACTGTAAACAGTTGGCATATAAGGGCATGTTCACATCTATGAAAGTTTGCAACTTGAATGCTCATATGTAGGGGAGTTACTGCATCCAGTGGTGGTGAAGAGTCTGGCTGAGGAATTAATCTGGTAACTAGTTATATGACTTTAGGCATGTCATTTAACTTCTCTATGCCTTAGGTGCCTTAACTGTAAATCTGAGTTGATAGAATTCCCTCCTAGATCATAAAGACCAAGAATTCTAGTTAGTCTATACAGCTCTATCACAAGACTTCCATTGGGATTTTTTAAATATTGAGAATGCAGTGAGATCCTTATGACAGTCCTTATAAACTACTAAGGATCTGGCAACCCCAGGGATTGGCCAAGAGGAAGAGAGAGATGCTCCAGTCTGTTTTTCCTGATGCACGGACTTAAGTCTCAAAGGCTTCTATGATAAGATACTTCCCTCTCCTTCTTTCCACAGGTGAGGGCTTGACCAGTTCCACAAAGACGATTCGTGGGCAGCTGGGAAGCAGCGTGCTGTTGCCCCTGGCATCTGAGGAGATAAGTAGGAGCATGAATAAGAGCATCCACATCCTTGTCACAATGGCAGAATCACCCAGAGACACTGTCAAGAAGAAAATAGTGTCCCTAGATCTGCGGAAAGGTGACTCTCCACGTCTGGAGGATGGCTATGAGTTTCATCTGGAAAACCTGAGCCTGAGGATCCTGAAGAGCAGGAAGGAGGATGAAGGCTGGTACTTTATAAGCCTGGAGGAAAATGTTTCAGTCCAGCACTTTAGCCTGCAGCTGAAGCTCTATGGTAATGACCGTGGCTTCCTTGGCCCACAAGGAATGCCGTAGTGCCTTGCCTAAGAATTCAAGCTTCTCTCAGAAGCAAAGGGCGTTCAGAATCGGAAGCAACTTGAAAGACATCTTCAGTCTAGGGTTAAACAGGGTTTCAGGGAAAAGTTTTAGAGGTTCACAAATCTTTTTTTTTTTTTTTTGGTCCAAATTGCACATTGGTAATAGCTGATTAGCACTAGTTACCTTTACCCCCATTTTCTAAAGGGAAGGAGCCCAGCTGTCTGTATGCTAGAGGGCCTGGAGCCCCAAGAGTCTCAAATTACAAATAAGATTTTGTTTGAAAAAAGTGGGTTTTTCTTCTGATTTTTAAAAGTTTGAATACCACTGATCAAGCAAAACCTCTCTTTCATAGGCGAAGACACTGAAATCAAGAGATAAGTGGTTTGCACATGCCTACTCAAATCTGCGTAGGTGGTTCACTACACTAGGGGTCCTGGGAGAAGGAGAGCTGAAACTCAGCCCACACACCACTCACCAAGCCCTGCATCCTGGCAGAGGATTGAATCTACCTGGTGGAAGAAGCATAGTTTTCTCAGTTAAACAAAGGCCCTGGTTATAAAAAAAAAAAAAATCGCCTAGTTGCAGAACTTAAACTAAAACCTAGGTCCATCTGAATCCAAGACCAGTGGGTGTTGTTTTTTGTTTTTTGGTTTTTTTTTTTTGAGCCTCTTTAACTGCCAGCCCCTCTTGAATGTGCCCAAAGTTTGTCTTTTCAGTCCCAAAGCTCCTTTGAATTCCCAGGGATCCTGGCAGCCATGTGTGGTGTCCTGCTTCTTCATAGTGGTTTTCTTATCTCTGAAGATGGGTCAGGAAGCCCCATACACACAACATTTCTTTAAAATTCTCAGGTACCACAAGATAGCAATTCCCTCCCTGGCCTTCCCTTGGTATCTTTCCTTTCAGTGTCTGCAGAATTCCCACAGCCCTTCACCAGGTATCAGGGTGTTCTGATCATTCCAGCAGTGTTTCCAGGGCAAGGCTGCCATAAGCACAAAGGTTACACATAGGTTTTCTAGAATGGTTCACTGTCTTTGTCACATCTTATCACATTTTATGATCAAATTCTCACCTTAGAAAATATGTTTTCTGCAACCATGGTATTCTCTCAAGTCAAAGAAAGAGGGTGGGTTTTGGAATCAGACAGACATACGTTCAGATCTCATTTTGGCTGTTAGAAATTGAGTGTCATTATGTAAGACACTCTACCTCACTGGGACTCAGTTTCCTCATCTATAAAATGAGAATAATTAGAACTAGGATAATAATTGCTGAGAAAGTTGTTGAAAAGATTAAAGAACATGATGAGTGTGAAATCCTAGTATTCTGCCTGTCCTATAGTAGTTACTAAATAAAAAGGACTTTCCCTTTTACCTTGCCAATTTTACATCATTAGAGTGAAAAAGTTTGGTGAGGCCTGTGGCTATCCCAAGTTCAGACATCCTAAAGCACTTGCTCTACACACACACACACAAAGTACAGATGAAATCCCACCACTGAAAAGTCATTCTTTTAGATTTAGAAGGTAATACTTTAGCCAAGGACATTCAAACCCATGGGAGAATTAGCTGAGAGCAAACTCCCCAGATGGGATACAGGAGAGCAACCTAAATTAGAAACAAGAGGAATGCAAGGGGAGCCCTAACAGTCTTGGTGGCAGGGAACTAAAAGACAGTATTTCTCTTCTCTGTTTTATTCCTGGTCCTAGAAAGGAGTCTAGAGGAGTAGTAAGGGGAGGGAAGGTGTGAAGTAGTAGGTTCCTACTAGAAATATATTACACAGCAGATCCAAGGGAGGGAAAGATGCTGTTAGGTTGCATTTTTTTCTAACAAAAAGGTTAAATCACCATTCCAGAGGATTCATTTCACTGATGGCTCCCTTCCTCCCCCTCTTGACAGAGCAGGTCTCCACTCCGCAAATTAAGGTGTTGAACTCCACCCAGGAAGATGGGAACTGCAGTCTCATGCTGGCCTGCGTGGTGGAGAAAGGGGACCACGTGACTTACAACTGGAGTGAGGAAGCAGGTGCCCCCCTGCTGAGTCCCACCAATAGCTCCCACCTCTTGTATCTCACTCTTGGCCCTCAGCATGCCAACAACGTCTACATCTGCATTGCGAGCAACCCCATCAGCAACAGCTCTCAGACCTTCATCCCTTGGTCCAGATGCAGCTCCAGGCCCCCAGGTAAGTGTCTGAGAGGCTGCTGTTATGCTACATTAATGATATGGACTGAGTCCTCACCTGGACCAATGCTCTGCTTCCATAGCCATAGCCTTCACCTTAGGAACAACACTTTATATTTTCTCTATGGTTTGTAAAATCCTCCCATGTGCATTCAGTGAGTGGCTACTCTTCATAATGAGCAAGGTGTCGTTATGCTCCATTCATAGTTGAGAAAACTAGTGAGAAATGATGGAACTAGACCCAGAGCCTTGGGTGAACCCTCCCCTCCCCTCCTGCCTTTGTGCCAACCTACAAGGCAGGCGGGGTAAGGGAGTGTTGGGGGCAGGTCCTGACTTCCAATTCATGCTCCACTAACAGCGGGATGGTTCTACACCATCAGTAAGTATTTATCAGTCACCTGTGCTGTAGGAAATTGGGAATAGATATAACATACAACGTCTGCTGTCCAGATAATACATGAAACATGTGCTCAATAATGAAAAGCAAGATGTAACAAAGGGAAACATTTTATGAAATGGACTGTGACTCCCACAGCAGGTCAGAGGGTCAAGGGAGTCAGATCTCTGACTAAGACCTCTTGGGAAAGTGGTAAGTCATGTAGCACTTTATTGTTGACAAAACATTTCAACTGTATAATCTCTTTTTGTTCCTCACAATGGCCTTATCAGATAAGTGTTGTCCTCATTCTCATTTTATTACAGATTAGGAACTTGAAGCTCATAGCCTGTAAGAACCCTTCTTAAGTTTTTTCAGCTTATAAATGATAGTCAGAACCTAAACCTAGATCTTCTGACTAATCTTTCTCTGGAAAGATAAAGCATCATTATTTTGTTATCAAAAAGGAAGGAAGGGCTAGTTAAGTAAGCCCATCTCACTACATGAGATTGGAAACAGATGACTGAGCCTTTTCACTAAGATCTTGTGTCTGTGCCTCAGGTAGGTTCAGGGGCAGAAGAACCAGTGTGCTGGCCCTGCCAGTCATTACCTGTGCCCCGACATTCTTCCTTCTGCATCCACTGAGGGTAAACAGGAATCATTCTAAGGAGACTCTTGCCCACAGTAGACTTGATGTATGTTTGGAAGGATTTTCCAAATAACCAAGGATCTAGGGACAGGGGAATCCAGCCAGGTCATGCCCTTCAGCATAGCATATCCAGTCAGCAACTCCCCTGAGGTATTCCAGATGGACTTCTGGGGAAATCCACCTGCCTTCTGCATCTAAGAGCTCCTTGGTGAGCCTCACCCACTGCATGTTACCTCCCTCAGCCACTCATGGCAGAGTTTTTCGGCCACCTGTCCACTCACCTGAGGTGTCTGGCTGCTTGCCTACCTTGCACACGAACCACATTCAGAGGTTCTCCCCCAGTTCAAACCTCTCTCCCTGACCACAGCTATTCAGAATGTGCTGGTGGGATCAAGAAAGCAGTCTTTCATGAGTGTAGAGTTTGCAGAATGTAAACTCTAGGGGATCACAGACCCTTCATCCCTGCCTGACCCTGATCTCGGGTGCCTGCACCCGCAACTCCACTCAGAGTCCCCACAGACACTGCACCCACACTGAGGGGATTACCAATGTGCGCCATCACAAAGCTACCACCCTGATTCCAACTACTCTCCTCTTTCGCCTAGTTTTCTACAATAGCCTTCTTCCTGGTCTCCCTGCTGCCACCCTTGGCCCCCTGCAGTCTGTTCTCTACAAGCAGTCAGAACCTTTGAAAACAACACTATGAGGAGCATCATTTTCTGTTTGGATTACTATTGGATCTCAAGTGTCACAGACCAAGCCCGATATATAGCAGAGATCAAACCCTGAGCCTTTGGAGTGGGAGCACTGTCTCCAAGACCCTAGACCAGAGAACTAACCCTAGGGGGTATCAAATAGCGAGAACTCACAAAAAGAAACCACTTGAATGCAAGACCCGGCATCACCCAACCACCAGTAGCACCCTGTGCAGGACACCTCATCTAAAGAACAAACAAAACAAAAATACAAACCCAATCATCAGCAAACAAGATTACTGCTCACTCAGCCTTGCCCATCAGAGGAAAAACAAACAAAAACTCAGCACAAATCTCACCCAATATGAAGCTTACACAAACCACTGGACCAAGCTTAGGAGAGCAGAAATCAAAAGGAAGAAAGAATTCAACCTTCTTCAAGGAAAGAATTCAACTTTACTTAAAGCCTGGGAAAAGGAAACCTCAAACACAGTAAGTTAAAAGAAAATAATGAAAAGGCAGAGAAATACTACACAAATGAAGGGACAAACTAGAAACACAGAAGTCTAAATAAATGAAGAGGAAATAGACAAACTACCTGAAAAAGAATTCAGAATAATGGTAGTAAAGTAGATCAAAAACCTTGAAAACAAAATGGAGAAAATGCAAGAATCAATTCACAAAGACCTAGAAGAATTAAAGAATAAACCTGCAAAGACAAATAACACAATTACTGAAATTAAAAATACTCTAGAAGAAATCAATAGCAGAATATCTGAAGCAGAAGAATGAATCAGTGTGCTGGAAGATAAAATGGTGGAAACAACTTCTGAAGAGCAGAATAAAGTAAAAAGAATGAAAAGAACTGAGGACAGTCTCAGAGACCTCTGGGACATTATCACATGCACCAACATTCTAATTATGGGGGCTCCCCCATAATTAGAAGAAGAAGAGAAAAAGAAAGGGTATAGGAAAATTTTTGAAGAGATTATAGTTGAAAATTTCCCCAATATGGAAAAGGAAATAGTCAATCAAGTCCAAGAGGCACAAAGAGTCCCAAATAGGATAAACCCAAGGAGAAACACACCAAGACACATACTAATCAAACTAACAAAGACTAAACACAAACAAAGAATATTAAAAGCAGCGAGGGATAAGCAACAGGTAACATACAAGGGAAACTCCATACACTTAACAGCTGATCTTTCAGCGGAAACTCTGCAGGCCAGAAGGGAATGGCAGGATATATTTAAAGTTCTGAAAAGGAAAAATCTACAACCAAGTTTGCTGTATCCAGCAAGGATCTTATTCAAAATTAATGGAGAAATAAAAAGCTTTTCAGACAAGCAAAAGTTAAGAGAATTCAGTACCACCAAACCAGCTTTACAACAAATGTTAAAGGATCTTATATAGTCAAGAAATACAAGGGAAGGGAAAAGATCTACAAAATCAACCCCAAATAATTAAGAAAATAGCAATAGGGACATATATGTCAATAACTACTTTAAATGTCAGTTCAGTTCAGTCGCTCAGTCATGTCTGACTCTTTGCAACCCCATGAATCGCAGCACAGCAGGCCTCCCTGTCCATCACCAACTCCTGGAGTTCACTCAGATTCATGTCTATCGAGTCAGTGACGCCATCCAGCCATCTCATCCTCTATCATCCCCTTCTCCTCCTGCCCCCAATCCCTCCCAGCATCAAGGTCTTTTCCAATGTCAACTCTTCTCATGAGGTGGCCAAAGTACTGGAGTTTCAGCTTTAGCATCATTCCTTCCAAAGAACACCCAGGGCTGATCTCCTTCAGAATGGACTGGTTGGATCTCCTTGAAGTCCAAGGGACTCTCAAGAGTCTTCTCCAACACCACACTTCAAAAGCATCAATTCTTTGGCACTCAGCTTTCTTCACAGTCCAACTCTCACATCCATACATGACTACTGGAAAAACCATAGCCTTGACTAGACGGCCCTTTGTTGGCAAAGTAATGTCTCTGCTTTTGAATATGCTATCTAGGTTGGTCATAACTTTCCTTCCAAGAAGTAAGCGTCTTTTAATTTCATGGCTGCAGTCACCATCTGCAGTGATTTTGGAAGCCCCAAAAATAAAGTCTGACTCTGTTTCCACTGTTTCCCCATCTATTTCCCATGAAGTGATGGGACCGGATGCCATGATCTTCGTTTTCTGAATGTTGAGCTTTAAGCCAACTTTTTCGCTCTCCTCTTTCACTTTCATCAAGAGGCTTTTGAGTTCCTCTTCACTTTCTGCCATAAGGATGGTGTTATCTGCATATCTGAGGTTTTGATATTTCTCCCGACAATCTTGATTCCAGCTTGTGCTTCTTCCAGCCAAGCATTTCTCATGATGTACTATGCATAGAAGTTAAATAAGCAGGGTGACAATATACAGCCTTGAGGTACTCCTTTTCCTATTTGGAACCAGTCTGTTGTTCCATGTCCAGTTCTAACTGTTGCTTCCTGACCTGCATACAGATTTCTCAAGAGGCAGGTCAGGTGGTCTGGTATGCCCATCTCTCTCAGAATTTTCCACAGTTTATTGTGATCCACACAGTCAAAGGCTTCGGCATAGTCAATAAAGCAGAAATAGATGTTTTTCTGGAACGCTCTTGCTTTTTCTATGATCCAGTGGATGCTGGCAATTTGATTTCTGGTTCCTCTGCCTTTTCTAAAACCAGCTTGGACATCTAGAAGTTCACAGTTCATGTATTGCTGAAGCCTGGCTTGGAGAATTTTGAGCATTACTTTACTAGCATGTAAACTCTAGATCTAGTGTTACCCTTCTTACTTACAAGGATAAGCCACTTAACCTAAGACTCGGATTCTTTATCTAAAATAATACCTGAAAAATTTTCTTGACTATGTATCAATTATGTGGACTCTCATTTAATCCTCACAGCAACCAAATAGTATTTATATCCCCACCTTACAGATGAGGAAACAAAGATATGCAAAAGTCACACACTGAGCAAGTGGCAGAGTTGAGTTGTCTGATCCTGAAGTCCTCATGGGTACTATCAGAATAGATAAGACACTTTTAAAATGCCTTATAAATCATAATAAATAAGTGTGTTTTTCCTTTGTGGCTGAAAAAGTGGTAGTCCTCACCTCAGCACAGCCTTCTCTGGCCATAGCAACCCTCTTAGGGCACCAAATGTTTTACCCTGACCCATCTCAGAAAAGAAGAATAATTCTCTTCATGTTCCTCAGTATGGTTTAACAAGAATTTAGTTAATGCATCTCAAAGTCTTGGCCATAAAGCTTCTGCTAGAGGCACTTAGTTCAGGACATTCTTAAAAAAACATATAAAGGGACTTCCCTGGTTGTCCAGTGGTTAAGACTGCACTTCCACAGCATAGGGCATGTAGCTCAGAGGATAAAGCATCTGCCTACAATGCGGGAGACCCAGGTTTGATCCCTGGGTCAGGAAGATCCCCTGGAGAAAGAAATGGCAACCCACTGCAGTACTCTTGCCTGGAAAATCCCATGGATGGAGAAGCCTGGTAGGCTATAGTCCATGGGGTCACAAATAGTTGGAGACGACTGAGCGACATCACTTTTTCTTTCTAGGGAATAAGATCACACATGGCACAGGACATGGCCAAAAAATAAAATAAAAATTGAATGTAAAATGTTTAAAAAGGAAAGAAAAAAGAAACATGTAAAGATGTTTGAGTGGTCCATCTAAACCACTTTGAGGACCGAGTATGCACTAGTGTGACCAGATTTACTGGATATGGAGCAGGCCTTCATGAGATGGGGAGGGACAAGAAGCAGCAGAAACATGGAACCATGGGAAAACCCTGTCAGGACCTCAACTCAGGCATGAAGGCAACTACTCAGCAGCCATTGCACTTTCTTGGACCTCTGTTTCATTATATGCAAACTGAAAAGGGTGAACTCCTGAAGTTCTTTCCTGAGTAAGTAGTCTATAAGTCCATTTTTATGTACATTAATAAGAAATGCTAATGAAGGATTACCATTTGTATATTCATTTCCTAGGGGTGTTGTAAAAAGGCGCTGCAAAGTCAGTGACTTACATAACCGAAGTTTATTGTCTCACAGTTCTGGAGGCTAGAAGTTCAAAATCAAAGTGTCAATAGTGTTAAGTTTCTTCTGAGGGCCATGAGGGAAGGAGCTGTTCCATGCTTCTCTCCTTGGCTTGGAGATAGCTGTCTTCTCCTTTTGTCTCTTCACATTGTCTTCCCTCTCTGCGTATATCTGTCCTAATTTCCACTTATTAAAATTACACCAGTCATATTGGATTAGGACCCACCTATAATTACTTTGCTAGGGTTGCCGTAACAAAAACACCACAGATGAGGTGGTTTAAATAAGAGAAATTTACTTTCTCACAGGAGAAAGGAGGCTAGAAGTCCACGATCCAAGTGTTGGAAGGATTGATTTTTTCCTGAGGGCTCTCTCCTGAATGGCAGATGGCTGTCTTCTTGCTGTGTCTTCATGTGGTCTCTGCATGCTCATCCCTAGTGGCTTTGTATGTCCAGATTTCCTCTTAAAAGGACACTAGTAAGATAAGATTCAGATCCACCCTAATGACCTCATGTTAACTTGATTACCTCTGTAAAGACCCAGTCTCCAAATAAGGCCACATTTTAAGGACTTCAACATATGAATTTTTGGGGAAACACAGTCAACCCATAACACAAATAGAGATCCCCTGCCCTGCCTCCAGGGATGGGGAACCACAGCATTCGAGAACCAAATCACACAGCTAGTCTGTGGCATGCCATTTTCAGTACACCAGATTGCCTAAATATGGAAAACAGAATTTCATTATTTCGTTGATTTGGGTTTGCAAAAGAATATCACTGATTTTTAAAATACCATGCTTGGTTCAACAAACAAAACATTACTGAGATTCTGCTATGTTCCAACGTTGTGCTGGGTGCTGAGAACACAAAGACAAAAAAAGACACACTCTTTGCTCTTCAGAAAGGGAATAGCTCTATAAGTAACTATTATTCCAGGTTAAGTAGTACGATAGGGGCAAAACAGAAATATGTGCAAGTTAACCCAGAGGAGGGAATGATTGACACTGTTTCAGGGAATCAGAAAGAGCATCATGGAGAATGTGACACAAACTAGGTGTCGAAGAATAGATAGAAATTACCCAAGCAGATAAGAGAAAGACACTCAAGGCAGAGAGAAAAGCAGATATAACTGGGCCTTGTTCTGTATTGTCCTATGGTATTCTGATGGGAACTAATAGATAGTTTTAGACAGAGGATAATGTGATTAGTTTTGCATTTCAGAGAGAATTTTCAGTGGTGTGGACAGTAGACTGTGGTGGGGAAGAAGCAGAAGAAAAAGAAACTAGCTGTGGGGAGGGCCCATTATTGCAGTTACCCATCAAGAGATGATGAGTCCTGAGCCAGAGCACTGGCTGTTCCTTTAACAAAGATCTCATTCAAGGGAGGGAAATCCCAGTCTTGGGATGATGTGGTGGGGTATGAGGATTTGCTGGAGGTCTCTTTGTCATCTATAATAAGGACAGTGATCTTGAGACATTTTTCACTTTCCTTAATGAAAAATTCGAATGGTAATGATGTGATGAAAGCAAATGTGACATGATGTCAGCACTGGTTCTCATCAGGACTCAGACTAAACCACACAAGAACATATTTGTTTCTCAAGATCTTTTTTACCTAACAATTGTCCAGGCTCTCCATCATATATTCATCTTTATTCCAATTGTTATCTCAGTGTTTTACAGCAAGAAATACCTTCATATCTATTGTTATGAAGCCTCTTTACCACAAAGCACTTTCTTCGTGGCTCAGTGGGGAAAAAAAAAAAAAAAATCCACCTACCAATACAGGAGATGCGGGTTCAATCTCTGGGTCAAGAAGTTTCCCTGGAGAAGAAAATGGCAACCAGTATTTTCCGGTATTCCTGCCTGGGAAATCCATGGACAGAAGAGCCTGACAGGCTACAGTATACAGGGTCCCAAAGAGCTGGACATGATTTAGTGACTAAACAACAACAACAAAAAAACAAATCCAGGGATGCTACCAAGCCTTCTCCTAGGTCATGTTAATGTGGGTCAGCACTGGACAGTGAGTGACTTGCTGCCATCTTTCATGACTGTATTCTGAAATAGTTCTGTCTGTGCAGTAGTGAGTAATACTAAACCTTAAACAGTTGAACTCAGAGGGAATGCCCCTGGGAGCTCATTTTGAAAAGAGGACCCCTTTCAGTAGATTAGCAAAAGGTTGGCTCAGCAAGTCTAGGTTAGCTCAGTGGAAGGAAAATCTGACGCCTGCCAGTGAGCTCCGGGGGCTCCCCCTTTCTAACAAGGCCATCTCATCAAAAGGGAGCTCCCATTGCTACTGAGTCATCTAGCTGTTCTGTGTACAGGCAAGTCCCTCTCCCTGGTACTCCCAACCCAGGAAACACGGCAACAATCTTGGAAGGATGAAACCTGTCCCCTCTCATGGACCAGAGCCCTGTCACGTGGCCACACCTGCTACAGAGGAAGCTGAGAAGTGGAGTCCTTAGCTGGGCAGTCATGTGACTGGACAAGACTTGCTTTGTCGGGGAAGGATGAAAATGGCCCCAGGGGTTACACCCAGTCGTCCCTGCAACGCAATGCTGGGTGGGATAGCAAGTGTGAGGGATTTTTCTGGAGGCTGAGAACTCTGTGTAATAATTTTTACTTGGGTGGCGCCATATCTTAAATTAGTGTACGGTTTGGGACCACCCTTCCCCCACTCCCAATTCTGAGAGGAAGCTGCCACCAACAAAAAGGTGTCTCTTGAAGATGACTGACTTCTTCACATTGATGTGCTCCAGGCAGACAGCCTTGCTGACAGACCACATGAAAGGCCGGAAAGAGATATGGCGCTCTCAGGCCGTTATATTAGCATCTCGGCATCTCCTGGGGTGAGCTACATTTGTTTCTCAGATCCTTTTTATTTTCTTCTTTATCTTCCCTTAAACAATTAGAATTTGGGGACTTGAGAGAGACTTTTGTGTTTCTGTGGCAGCAGACTTTCAGAGATAAATAAAAAAGGCCCTTCAGCCTTTTCCTTAGAGGCGTGGCTACCTGCCGAGTTGTCAGGTCTAAAGCACAGCCAATCAAATAGAAGACCAAAGGATGGAAACTCACGCAAAGAACTCTTCATAAATGGCACTGGAGTTCTCAACCAGCCTGCTCAGCTGTCTCTAAGAGGTTCCGCGGAGGGGGAAAGTCCTAAGTCTCCTCTTTAAGAATGTTCAGGGACTTCCCTGGCAGTGGTTAAGACTTTTCCTTCCAATACAGGGGGTGTGGGTTTGATTCCTGGTTGGAGAGCTAAGATCTCATGTGCCTTTGGCCAAAAAACCAGAATATAAAACAGAAACAACATTGTAACAAATTCAATAAAGATATTTTTAATGATTTTTTTATTTTATTTTTTTAAAGAAGACTGTTCAGATAAGGATTCTTTTTGGACAAAGACTGGGACCTGTGGACCCCAGAACAATGTTGATCTGATTTCTGAGCATCGTCATCCTGAGGGGCCTCACTATATGACTGAGCAAAAAGAGGGAGAACAAAAAGAGCCAGAGTCTCTGCCACAGGAAGTGGTGGTTTGAAAATGGGAACACAGATGGTGCTGAGAGCACAGATGCACACCTTGTTTCTGGTTCCATTCGGCTATAACAAAGCACTGCCAAGTAGGTCATTGATTGCTCCCTTCCACTCCTGCCTTGGGCCATTCAGAAGGTGACCCTGCATTCCTTCTGAGACCTTCTTGTTTTGTGAATGTGCATGCACGCTCAGTCATGTCCGACTCTTTGCAACCCCACAGACTGTGGCCCTCCAGGCTCCTCTGTCCATGGAATTTCCCAGCCAAAGGGTATATGGCAGTCTTCTCCAAGCTTCATTCTATGGCTCCTAATTTAATTTAACTTAAATCACTTGTCCACCACGTGCATATTGAGTGCCCCCTGCGCTATACTGTGTCATGTGGAAAGGGGAATGCGTGTGAAGCATAAGGTACAGGATCTACCTTCAAGGAGTTCACCATTTAGATAGGATTCCTACACCTTACTGGGTTAGAACACATGGTCATATTAAAGAAACCACTATTAGAATTCCTCTCTGGGAGGGAACAGAGCTTCTTTAGGGTAAAGAGCTTCATAAATGCTTTATGAAGAGTATAAGCTGCTCTTTATGGAGAACAGAAGATAAGACCTCCCTTCCCCAAACAATCCAGCTGTAGGTTCAATACTTCTGTGTTATAATGGGGGAAGCTGTTGCTTATGCAGATATAGGAAGAGAAAGATAGGGTCTGAGCCTCTCACGTGTTAGAAAGCTTCCCTTTTCATGATGGAATCTGCTCCTTGTGAACTTCCAAATCTACAGTAGAGGATTTGAACCCATGACATTCTCTTTGTTTGTTTGTTTTTGCTACACCACACAGCATGCTGCACCGCACAGCAGGCAGGATCTTAATTCCCAGACCAGCTACTGAGCTCATGCCCCCTGCAGTGGAAGCATAGAGTCTTAATCACTAGATAACCAGGGAAATCCCCCAACAAAATTCTTAGTATAGGTTTTTTGGTTGTTTTATTTGTGTGTGTGTGTGGAAATGGGTGAAGACACTGAACCTTGCACTCAGGACAGCTCAGACTACAGGGCTGCAGGAGAGAAAACTCAGGGGACTATAGGAAGTTATTGACAGAAATTAAAGAGATCGTGAGCAGCCTGACCCCCACAAGCTGTAGAAGTAGCTTTTTGTCCATATTTATTTAAATTCCCAAAGGCAGTCCATAACATTTAGTTTCCATATGCATATCATAATTGAATAAGAGCACCAAAAAGGTGAGCACCAAGTGTAGAAGCTACACCTGGGAAGCATGTGGTGAATAAACATCAATTCCACTTGCCTTGGGATTCCCAGGTGGTGCTAATGTTAAGGAACCCCTCTGCCAGTGCAGGAGATGCAGGTTTGATCCCTGGATCAGGAAGATCCCTTGGAATGAGGGCATGGCAACCTACTCCAGTATTCTTACCTGGAGAATATCCATGGGATGGAGAATCTCATGGACAGAGGAGTCTGGTGGGCTACAGTTCTTAGGGCCGCAGAGAATCGGATACAACTCTTTGTTGTGATAAATCAGAAGTGATTTATCATGCACTCACTACATGCTAGATTCTAGGCATTGCTCTAAGCATTTTCCATATGTTATTTCATTGGTTCATCAGAACAACTCTGCGAACTGAATATTTTTATGTTTGTTTTGCCATTGAGGAAACAGGAACCCCAGGGGGTATGCGGCCTCTGGAGGTCACAGAGCTATCAAGTGGTAGACCCAGAATTTGAGTCCATCTGTCTGGCTCCAGGTGCCCTCCCTGAAGACAGTCTCCACAGCAAAGATAATTTTAAGATGTAGGACATAAATCAAGGGGCTTCAGAGTCCAAAGGAGAGGGAAGAATGGGAGCTGGAGTGGAAGGATAAATTACACAGAGCAATTACGCTTGGCCTGGGACCAGGGCTAGGCAGGCGACGGGACTGGTGCAGGTGTTGTGGGAGGAAGCACACCTGCAGATGTGGGATGAAGGGTGGTGAAGGGTGAGCTGGGGCTCAAGAGCTTTTGACTCCGAATATCTGCCAGGCATCCTACCCTGCTGCTGCTCATTGTAAGAGGCCTCACCTCCATAGGCTAGAACAAACGGTGAAGTCTTCATGTCTCTTCTCACCTGTTTTGGCCTTTGCCTTCTTCTGTGACTCTAGGTATGCTTGCCTGAGTCTCAGTTTTCTCAACATAAAACCAGTGAGCTGAGTCAGATAAACTCAGTAATTCCTTTAAAGTTAAAAAAGTCTGTGGTCCTATAACTTACATCCTCCAATAGATTCATAGGAATCAGTATCCAAAGATTAAGGGGGAAATTGGGGCTTATGAAATATCTTTCAGGACTGTGACCAGGTTTCCTTTCAGATGAGGCTGATCTGGCAGAAGTTGGTCATGTATGTCATAGGACAAGAGGAGCAGATAGCTTTCATCCTCCTGAGACCCTGAGAAGAGAGAGCTGTTGCTATTATGTCCTCTGGGGCAGTAATGTGCCCCAGTTATTTTTAGTTTATCTGAGTAGGTAGGTGGCTGGGCTGTCACAACAGAAGAAACTCTCATTTGGCAGGTGTTACTTATGCACTTATGTCATCTTCTATTTTCTAGTTTTACTTTAATTAATTTACTTAACTATCTTGCTATTTTCTAGTTTTAGGTACACCACCTTATTGGTTTTATTATTTTTATAAAAGAAATTTGAAAGAAATGCTACTTTTTAAATTCACTTTTGTACTTGCAGTGCTTATTCTTAAATTAACTGTTGTTTTAGAAGGTCTCAAAATACATGAGGGAATAAAAAAGAGGAAATAGTCTTGAAATACTACGTGCTACTATAACTGTCTGCTGGGTCCATCCCATGGGTTGAAGAAACCTGGTGGTACTTAGGCTGCGGGCCCTGCTTCTTTATCTTAGGTTCGAAAGGTTTCTCCATGAGTTTTCTGGTGTTGGCAACATAAGCACTAATCAATCTGTCGCTATTCCTCAGACACACACACACACACCACACACACACACACGTGAAGTGGGCTCTCAGCAACCGTCAGCCATTCAGGCTAGAGCTGTTCACAGGGCAACTCCAGCTTCCGCACTGACTTTGTACTCATTTCAGGCTTTATGTAAATTTAAAAGCCTTCTTACAATTCTGCTTGCACCCTTGGTTTTTGATTGGGGGTCATGTGACTGCTAAAACTGTTATCTGGCAGGGTTAAAATGTGTTTAGTTCTGGGAAGAAACTCTATAATCAAGAAGCTTACAAAACCCCAGTTCAGTGGGATTCCCTGGGATGACTTGATGTGTTAAAGACCTAAAAAGAAAAAAAATCTTTTCCAATCCTGGAGGCAACTTCTGCTCATCTATCAGGCCCAGCTGGATCTTGGCAGGATGCATTTTCAGTTTGTTGCAACTTCAGGCTATATATCCCTGGCCAACTCTGTAAATGTCTGAATTGTGTCTGTAAGTACCCTGCCCTTCTGTCCCCTACTTATTCCTTTCTTTCAGTTACTTCCCAGCAAATCCATCACAGATTTAACAACAAACAGCCTGATTCCACAATCATCTTAACAAGTTACCCTTACACATTAATGTAACAGTACCTCCTGATGTCTTTCTGCTTAGAATGTGAATGCTATTACTTCACTTAGAACCCTAGTGCTTTGGATTGTCTGCCACTGTTCATTACCCTGACGTAACTTAACCCCAAGCCCATATATCTCCCTGACTCTCCAAGAAGTCTGCCTTCAATATTCAGCCATATTTCTACTCTTAGACCAACTTATAGTTCTCAAGGATCTCTGTGCCCGCTTCCTTATCCACAAAATGGGAGTAATGAGTATCTACCTCATAGGATTGCTCTGAGGATTAAATGCATTAATAGACAAGATGCACTAAAAAATGCTTGGTCCATTGTAAATGCTCAGTAACTATCTATTATTATCTTATTGAGACAAATGTCTTATTTACTAAAGTTCAGAAGGATTTGGTAAAGGAGGGAGAGGAGAGAAAGCAATGAAAACTGGCTCTCTGATTTTTAACTTAGTGACTGGTACTCTAGTGCTAATATTAAACACGGGAATGATTCAGAGGAAAACTACATGCTTTTCTTTCAGTTCAGGTCTAGTGGGTTCAATACAATTATTTGCATGGAAGGACAATAATAGCACTATTGTGTTTATTTTAGAAGTAAAGTAGACCCTCCTTCCTCCTGGTGTCTCATGAGAACTGTGTGGGAGCGTGGGGACAGCATGTGGAGCCATCGTGTTGTTTTTACCGAAATGGATACAGGACACATTAGAAATTTACAGAGAAACCTAGCAGAGAGATTGACTTAGGAAAAAACAAAGATAAGTTTAGCTTTAGTCACGTGGTAAAATGTCTAAAGTGAAGTGAAAAATAAAACATCTGAGTAGAAGAGTCTTTACAAAAACTTAGGTGTATGGAAGTCAAGTATAGTGACAGAAATCAGGATAAGGAAACAGATCTGGAACTCTTCAGTGGGCTAAATTTGATCTCTAAAGCCATGAGAATTAATGCCTCCCTTGAGAAAGAACATAGGCAGAAAACACGAGGCTAGGTCTCCCCACTTCTGCGTGGGATGTTTTTAAACTCACAGCACTTTTGAGTTTGCCCTTTAACTTCTTATTTTTCAGAATCAAGACAATGGGGACTATATACTGGGCTCTTCTTAGGGGGCATCGTTGGCGTTATCATGATTCTCCAAGTGGTGATACTACTGTTGAGAAGAAGAGGTAGGTGTTTGACAACAAAGAGATTCTTATCAGGCTCCCTGTGGTAAGCAGGGGACCTCTCCCCACAATCACTTGCTCTCACCATTTGGCTTTCTGCAGGGAGCAAGTGCCTTTGCAAAAACACTAAATAAACATATCCTGAGACCTTGCTTAATTCAGTCTCATTCAACATGTCTTGCTTGATCGCTACCCCCACCCCCCCCCCATGCTAGTCTATAGGGATGAAAGGAAAGATGAACCACAGGTATCTAACATAGGAGACATTACACGGATAATTTAAATTCAGTATGACTAGCACTGCAGCTGAAGTGTGCATAGGATGCTGAAGGGGGCCAGATAAGAGGCTGAAACTAGGAGCAGAGTTCAGAGGAGTCTTGGATCTTGTTTAAGTGAAGCTATATCTACTGACTGATAAAAAGAACCTTATAGTAAGATGTTTTTACCCAAGGGTTGAAACCTGTCTATATTTTCTTTTTACGCTTAAGGTATGTCTCTGAGACTTAGCAATGGGGTAACCAAGGCACAGAGAGGCTAAGTGACTCCTGCAAGTTAGCCCAACTGGTTGGTGAGGGAATCAGAACTGCAACCATATGTTCTAACTCCCAGGGTATGTTCCTCTGGGAAGGCCCACAGGTCATCAGAAGACAGCAGAGGGAATACAGTTTACTACGATTTAGCACATATTCTGACTCACCTTGGTCAAGCGTGCAATCTATAAGGTCACTTAAAGCCAAACTAAATAGTTATGGAAAGTCACCCAGAGTGGACTGAAACAATTAAGATCCAATGACTCCCTTGAAGTTTCAATGCCTAGCGTTAGTATCTCCTGGCCTCTCCTCCACATTGTCCTGTGATTCAATATCTCAAGCCCATGTGCTCTCCTTGGCCACATTACCCACCACCCGCCCACACTAGCAGCAAAAGCTCCTGCTCCACAATCAGGACAGGTCCCTGGGCTGGTCTGCCCACGGGGAAGGTGGAACTTGATCTTCACACCACCGATCTGATGGCCAATCTCATTCTCAAGCAGATTAATGTTCTCCACATACAACCTTCTTGGAAAAGCCCTACCTCAGCACTCTGATGTTGGTTTTGCTTATATAAAATAATCTAGGTCATAGCAGGCCACCTACCTTGTCTCATTTGCTCCATCTAAGTGGTAGCTGGGGAGGAACTGTAAGGGGTGGGGCGATTCAGACAGACATCACAATGAAAGCTTATGGGGATGAGGCAGGGTAACCACTGTTGGCTAAGACGATGAAGAAGCACTGAAATACTAGCAATGAGAAAACTGAGATTAACATACCTGCATTAACCCTGCTGGTGAAGGCCCTGGGATCCTAACCCACACTGTCCTCAGCTACATGCTGCTATCACGTGGTTGCCTCTGAAGGGACTAGTACTCCCCACCCCGCAGTAATTCTCTATCACTTTTCCCAACACAAATACCCATCCTTGTTTCTAATCACTGTGTATTCTTTGTAAGCCAGGAACACTCAAAAATCTTGCCTTAAATCTGTGGTTAAAACCTATACTCAATTACTGTAACCCCATAAGACTTGGTTCAAGAGATTTTATTGGCAACTTCTATCGGTGTCATTTCCAGAATGCAGTCCATGCAAAGGATTTCAAATGGACTCTCTGGAAATTCTGGGCTCAAAAGGTACATTGGGTAAGAACAGAGATTTTAGCTTTCAAGTGCAGACTTTGCCACTTATGAGTTCTGTGATCAAACAGATAATCTAACTTCTCCTCTGCAAAATGGGGAGAATAATACATACTTCATGGCGTTTTTATGTGGATTCAAGAGTCAATACCAGAAAGCACTGATAAATGATGGATAATAGATGGATAAATAGATGGGTCGATGCATATACACACACAAATAAAGTGTTTAATGCAGGCATTACTATTTAAATCCTGTTGCCAGCAGAGGGCAGCACTGTAAGGCTCTGGGATGGGCACAGAGAGTGGATTTAAAGTATCAATACTTGAGGTTAGGGCAACATGAGATAACTTAAGATCTCAGGTAAGAGCTGAAAAAGAATAGTAGACAGTCCACTCCTTTATTTTACAGTGAAGGTAGGAGAAGAGATCCATTCAGATGACATGTGTTATCTAATGCCACACAACTAGTGAGGACTAGAAGGTAGATGCCCCAGTTTGAAGGCCAAGAACTTTTTCATTAGATCCTAAGGTCTCAGTGACTAGAGTTGAGCTGGCTCATGAAAACTTGTACCTGCATTGAGGAGAAAATGCATGAGACTGAATTATCTTGATCCAGCAGTCTTTTTGAGAAGCAACATTCAGCCTTTTGCATCTCTCTGACAGTTTAAGACTGTCCCCTCTATTGTAATTTTCAGCTTGAGCTGACCTGAAAGGCTGAAAGTCCTTAAGGACTGGAATTTATTCTGTACCATCTCTGTTCCCCTACAACACTGAGGACAGTGCTGAGTGAGGGTTATAACTGTGCAGACACTCCAGATTTGAACTGAAAGGATGTATTTCACAGAACTAACTTGCAACCCCTCTGTTATCTCCTCTGATCACCCAACTTCTATTCTCCATTCCCATATCCAAACATATGCACACTCCTCAGCCAATGATCCACTCAGACCAAAAAAGGGAAGTTGCAACCACCAGGAAGGTAAGCACTCCTTGCCCACACCCACACAGGAAAACCATATTTTGGTTTCTTTGAATTCTCTGAGCTTCTCCTGGGGCTGCCCATCATTTCCTCCCCAAGGGTCACACCCTCAAGCAGCACGTTCCACCACCTTTATCACGAAGATACACACAAGGCCTTTTCCTTCCAAATAAAAATATACCTCTCCTAAGTGCTATTTCCTCAGATACATGTCTAGTTTTTTAAGAGAATAAATTAACTGCTAACTGTTAAAATAAGTCTACCCTAAATACTGTGATTTCCTCTGCGTTAAGCCCCATTGCTTTTGCTTAGAGTTTGGAATAGTCCCCAAAACAGGCATCCTTGCTTCTGTATTTTCCCTCCATCTTTCTCATCGCTACATGATGCATGCAGGGAATACCATGAAACATCAGAAAGAATGAGATTGATCTATTGCTTTAGCAAGGAAAATGTCCTCAATATATGGTAAGGGAGAAGGTCGTATTACAGAGAAGTGTGTATGGAATGACCATATTTGCATTAAAAAAATCTATACAAGTGTCCAGAACCACACTGCCTAATTTGGTGGTCACCAGCCACATGTGGCTATTTAAATTTAAATTAATTAGAATTAAGTGGAATTGTTTTAAAAATTTTATTGAAGTATAGTTGATTTATAACATTGTGTTAATTTCTGCTGCACAGCACAGTGATTCAGTTATGCATTTATGTATATTCTTTTTCATAGTATTGAAAGCAATTTAAAATTGTATTGAGTTGAATTGAAGGTTCAATTCCTCAGTTGCATTAGCCTCAGTTCAAGTGCTCAGTAGTCATGTGAGACTTGTGGCTACTTAGACTGCTGACAGGGAACATTTCCATCATCAAAGATGAAGTTCTATTGTTCAGAGTTCATCTGGAAGGAGATACATCATATTGTTGAAAACTATTACTTCTGAGAATGAAATCATACTGGTTACTGGGTGAAGGAGGAAGGAGGAAGTACTTTTTGCTCTCTACTATTTAAATTTTTGAAGCAATGAATTATTTCTATAGATTTAAAAAGAAAAAAGATTAAAACTATTTAAAAATGTAAATGTTCTGCAGCATATTAATTTTCAGAGAGTCTGGACTTAGAGGGGAAAAAAAAGATGGTAGGCATTAGAATGACATGGCAGCTTTATTCCAAATAGTCCTTGGCAGATCATCCCTCTTATACCCCTCCCACTACACATCTACCAGGTTCCCCAGAAACAAGGAGGTGAGAAAGCTGTGAATGAACCTCTATGAACTGAAGAATACAAAAGAGGTATAAATAACTTTCCATACCCTTAAAAAACTTGAAATTCTAATAGGAGACTAGATATGCACATCACACAGTAGAGATCAAAATAATTAAATGACATATCAATTACACGTAACACTATGTGCCAGGCACCGTCCTATACACTTCATAGGTAATATCTCATGTAATCATCACAACAGCCCTGAGAGGCAGGTATTTCAATTTCATTTTACAGATAGGGACATTAGGCTCAGAGAGACCAAGTGACTAACCTAATGTCATAGGACAAATGTGCATGGGATTTGGGACTCAGTGCTTTTTTCTGTGGTACTCCTGGGGTATGCGGGTATGCACCAAGGTGCAAAGACCAGAAAGTGCAAGCAGAGAGTTCATGCTGGAAACCAGAGAGAGAGATAACGATTATGGTTTCTTTTCCCCAGGTAAAACAGACAATTACCAGCCAACAATGGAAGCAAAAAGCCTTACTATCTATGCCCAAGTCCAGAAATCAGGTGTAAGTTCCATACTTTCTTTGTCTGGGGTGGACCTGTCATGCTTCCCATGGACTCCCTGGCCAGTCAGTTCACTTTGCATGCCTGACATTCATTGTTCTACATGAGTTATGAAGCAGAAGAAATTTGGAAAGCAGAAAGCAAGAACAAGAGCTCTCTAAAAGGGCATTAAACTTCAGTATCAGATGGGATGATTTATTATTTGAAACGATGGGAAACACTGGGTAATTTTCTAGCCATCTGTTTCTTCATAGGAAAAAAATGAGGACACTAGAAACATGTAATGTATGGCTCCTTTCCCCTCTGGCATTTTAGCAGTTTACAGTTCCATGTTATCAAACTCTTTCCTTCTCTAAGGAAAAAGATGCAGCTTGAGGAGAGAGGGAACGGTTGAGAAAGCCTATTGTGTGACATGTTAGTCTAATCTAAGTTTAAGAGTTTGCAAACATCAAAGAGATAAATAAGGAGGATCTTGAGGATTCTGCCTAGAGAGTGGTTGGTGAGATGGAAGAGGGTATGTAGGCAGGAGATGAAAGCAGAACTGTGATGGAGTGATGGTTGGATTGAAATAGAAGAGCTGGATTTTTAAAAAGAGTCAAGATAAAGTTGAGGAGCAGATATGTTAGAAGTAAGAGGGTGGCTAAAAGATAATGGTTAGATATGAAGATATGATATCTCTGGGAGTTGGTGATGGACAGGGAAGCCTCACGTGATGCAGTGCATGGGGTCGCAAAAAGAAGGACACGACTGAGTGACTGAACTCAACTGATGAAGATATAGTTTTTCAGAACTGAAAGCAATTCTAAGTGATGTATAGGCCAGAATCTGACCTTTAGGCTACAGGGGAAGGCAAATTCTTGAGTAAAAGATGTGAAGGTAAACACAGTTTTGATTAACACCTTGGGAAATTGCATCAAATGACAGTAAATGCATTTCTGTAAACCAGAGATGAACTCTTGGACAAAAATCTTTCCGCTGTCCCCTAGAGGCCTAGAGGATTTGTTTCACAGGCCATGACTACCATTGAGAACCAGATTCCGTTTAAATACATGAGGCCCAATAGCAACCTCTTTCACATTTATACTTTTAGGTAATCAGGTTCAAGTTTACCATGGTGCCTTCCCTATCTATTCTATCCCATTTTGTTAGCATCTCTCTTTTTACTCCCTGGTGGCTCAAATGGTAAAGAATCTGCCTGCAATGCAGGAGACCTGGGTTCAATCCCTGGGTTCAGAAGATCTCCTGGAGGGGGAAATGGCAACCCACTCCAGTATTCTTGCCTGGAGAATTTCATGGATGGAGGAGCCTGGCGGGCTACAGTCCATGGGATCACAAAGAGTCAGACACAACTGAGTGATTAACAGCATGACACACATATTAAACAGTGCACAATCTATAAATGTCACCTCAATGAATTATCCCATCTTCATATCTAATAAAGTCTTCTCATCCTGTTTTCCTTCAAGAGTTTTGACTATCCTTGTCCCTTTGTACTTTCATATGTATTTTAGAATCAGCTTCTCAAGCATCACAAAAAGGGAAAAAATCCTATTAGGATTGCACTGAATCTGCACATCTATTATATTTGAGGAGAAATTATAGCTCTCAGTATTGAGTCTTTTAGGACCATGAAATGAACCCCTAGATCAAGGAACAGAACATCATCTGGACCCCTAGAAGACCCCCTTGTATGTCTCCTAATCACTGTTTTCTGTCTCCTCCTCAAAGATGCCTTATCCTGACTTCCAAAAAATAAAGTTTACTCCTTCTTTTGACTTTATAAAAATGGAATCCTACAGTATTTTTCCTCCTATATCTGGTTTCTTTTGCTTAATATTACCTTTATAAGATGCATCTATGTCTTTGAGTTTAGATACAAAGCATTCATATTCATCGTTTTATGGAATATTGATGCATGCATATACTAGAGTTTATTTTTCCAATTAACTATTGATGGACAATTACTTTATTTCTAGTCTGAGGGATTATGAAAACTACAGCCATTCATATTAATATGTGTGCTTCTTGGTAGATATGTGCACATATTTTTGTTGGGGATGCGTCTAGAGGTAGAATTGCTAAGTCATACAGTATTCATGTCTTCAAACTGACGAGACAAGGCCAAGCTGTGTTTCTAAATATGTATATCAATTTACTTTTTTGCACCTGTATACCAGAGTTTCAGCTGTTACACATTCTAATCAAAACTTGATGGTGGTGTCGTTCAGTCGCTAAGCTGTGTCTGACACATTGCAATACCATGGACTATAGCATGCCAGGCTTCCTTGTCCTTTGCTATATCCTGGTGTTTGTTGAAATTCATGTCCATTGAGTCAGTGATGCTATCTAACCATCTTATCCTCTGCTACCCCTTTCTCCTTCTGCCTTCAATTTTTCCCAGCATCAGGGTCTTTTCCAATGAGGTGGCTCTTTGCATGAGTTGGCCAAAGTATTGGAGCTTCAGCTTCAGCATCAGTCCTTCCAATGAATATTCAGGATTGATCTCCTTTAGGATTGACTGGTTTGATTCTTTGCAGCCCAAGGAACTCTCAAGAGTCTTCTCTAGCACCACAATTTAAAAGCATAAATTCTTTAGTGCTCAGCCTTCTTTATGGTCCAACTCTCACATCCATACATGGAAAAACCATAGCTTTGACTATATGGACCTTTGTCGGCAAAGTGATATCTCTGCTTTTTAATACATTGTCTAGGTTTGTCATAGCTTTCCTTCCAAGGAGCAAGTGTCTTTTAATTTCATGGCTGCAATCACCATCTGCAGTGATTTTGGAGCCTAAGAAAATAAAATCTGTCACTGTTTCCACTTTTCCCCACTATTTGCCACGAAGTGATGGACCTGGATGCCATGATCTTAGTTTTTGGAATGTTGAGTTTTAAGCCAGGTTTTTTCACTCTTCTCCTTCACCTTCATCAAGAGGCTCTTTAGTTCCTCTTCTCTTTCTGCCATTAGAGTGTTATCATCTGCATATCTGAGTTTGTTCATATTTCTCCTGGCAACCTTGATTACAGCTTGTGATTCATCTAGCTCAGCATTTCTCATAATGCACTCTGCATATAAGTTAAATAAGTAGGGTGACAATATATAGCTTTGATGTACTCCTTTCCCAATTTGGAGCCAGTCCATTGATCCATGTCCAGTTCTAACTGTTGCTTCTTGATCTGCATACAGGTTTCTCAGCAGACAGGTAAGGTAGTCTGGTATTTCCATCTCTTTAAGAATTTTCCATAGTTTGCTGTGAATCACATTGTCAAAGGGTCTAGCATCGTCAGTAAAGCAGAAGTAGATGCTTTTCTGGAATCCGCTTCCTTTCTCTAACGTCTGGTGAATGTTGGCAATTTGAACTCTAGTTCCTCTGCCTTTTTAAACCCAGCTTGTACATCTGGACATTCTCTGGCAAGTTTCACCTCGCTAGCGTGTGAAATGAGTGCAATTGTGTGGTAATTTGAACATTCTTTGGCATTGCCTTTCTTTGGGATTGGAATAAAAACTGACCTTTTCCAGTTCTGTGACCACTGCTGAGTTTTCCAAATTTGCTGACACATTGAGCACAGCACTTTAACAGCATCATCTTTTAAGATTTGAAAGAGCTCACCTGGAATTCCATCACCTCCACTAACTCTGTTCACAGTAGTGTTTCCTAAGGCCCACTTGATGTCACACTCCACGAGGCCTGGCTCTGGGTGAGTGACCACACCATCATGATTATCCAGGTCATTAAGACTTCCTTTGTATAATTCTGTGTGTTCTTGCCACCTCTTCTCAATCTTTTTTGTTTCTGTTAAGTCTTTGGCATTTCTGCCCTCTCTTGTGCCCATCCTTGCATGAAATGTTCCCTTGATATCTCCAATTTTCTTAAAAAGATTTCTAGTCTTTCCCATTCTATTGTTTTCCTCTATTTCTTTGCATTGTTCACTTAAGACGTCTTTCTTATTTATTAGTCTTTTAAATTCTAGTCATTCTGTTGGATACCTTTTTATAGTTTCATTTTGCATTCCACTAATTATTAAGCAAGTTGAACAATTTTTCATACTGTTTATTGCCATATTAATATCCTCTTTCTTAAAGTGGCCATTAAATCTCTTACTCACTTTTCCTTTGAGTCTCAGTCTATTTGGGGTGGGATTTTCTTTAGATACTTAAATATTTGGCTTTTTGGCAGTTATATGTTATCAGATACCTTCACCCATCTTATGGTTTGCCTCTGAAATTTCTCAGAGATACATTTTGATAAAGGAACATTCTCAATTTTTGCATAGAACAATTTAGTAATCTCTTCCTTTGTAGATAAAACTTTTTGTATTCTGGTTAAGAAATTTTCAAGATATTCCAGTTAAGAATATTAGAATATATTCTCCTATAGTCTTCTAAAAACAGTGTGGTTTATCTTTTAAACACATGTCTGTTATGTACCTGAAAATGGTCTTTTGAGTATGGTATGAGATGGGTTGTTTTATATTTTTCCGTATGGATATCCTATTGACTATATTTAACAGACTATTCTTGACCCACTGCAGTGCCGCATCATTATAAATCAAGGGTCCATATGTGTGTGGATCTATTCTGAAGTTCTCTATTCTGCTCCATTGTTCTATTTCTTTACACTTGCACCAGTACCATACTGTCTTTACAAACCTGTGCTTACAGATTTATTATAAATCTGTGGCTCACATGGTAAAGAATCTACCTGCAATGCAGGAGACCCAGGTTCCATCCCTGGGTCAGGAAGATACCCTGGAGAAGGGAATGGCAACCCACTCCAGTATTCTTGCCTAGAGAATCCTATGGACAGAGAAGCCTGGCGAGCTACAGTTCATGGGGTTGCAGAGTCAGACATGACTGAGTGACTAACTCTTTCTTTTCACTTGTTCTTCTTCAAGTTCTTGGCCATTTTTAGTCCTTTGCATTTTCATCTATATATTTTAGATTCAATTTTCAAGACCCTCCTTAAAATTTTCCTGGAATTTTAATTAGAACTGCATTGATCAATTTGAGAAGACCATGTATGTTTTAATATTGAACTTTAAATTCACAAAATGTTATGTCCTTTCCTTTATTTAGATCTTGTTTAACTTCACCCAGTTACTGCATGAATTATCTTCTACAACATTACTTCCAAAGTGCTGGCTAGCTCCTTTTTACTAAAACAATCTTTTACTAAAAGCATTACCTGGGACCTAATTACAAATGCAGAAATTTCCCACCTCAGATCTTCTGAGATAGAACTAAACTTCTAACAAGATCCCTAGGAAATTCTTAGCACATTAAAGTGTGAGAATTCCTGCTCTACCGCAACCACTGCCAGTGGTGGGGAATTCACTGCCTCTCAAGACAATTCACCCCACATTTGAGCACCTCTTACTTCCCTGTTGGCTCTGATGGTAAAGAATCTGCCTGCAATGCAAGAGACCTGGGTTCAATCCCTGGGTCAGGAAGCTCCTCTGGAGAAGGGAATGGCAACCCACTCCAGTACTCTTGCTTGGAGAATATCACAGACAGAGGAGCTTGGAGGGCTACAGTCCACAGGGTTGCAGAGACTCGGACACAACTGAGAGACTAACGTTTTCTTTCTTTTCTTTACTATTAGAAAAATCTTCATTATACTGAATCAAAATCTTACCCTAAAGATTCCAACCTTGGTTTAAAGCTAAAGTACTCTATAGAACAAATGTAATTCCTCTTCTACATGGCAATTAATCAGATATATGAAAAGAAAGATCATGTCACACCTTGAATCTTCTTCCCTCTAGTAAACTTTTCCAATTTCTTATCTCTTCCATCAGATGACGAGATTCCAAGTTCTCTCCCATTAAAACCCATGGGCTTCATCATTAAGTCTTTATGTTCAGGAAAGGAAGAGTATAATATTATCCAACACCAGTGCCCCTATGTATGTTGAAAGGATGACTTTCTAGGCATCAGATATGTCATCTCCATCTTAGAGAGATGTGGTCTCAGTTGACACCTACATTGATTTTGTCCTGGTATTGTGCATTTTAATTCATTCTAAGTAACATTAACAAACATCAGCTGAAGGTTCTTGTGTGCCCAGCGCTGCTTTGTAGGGAATGCAAAAAAAAAAAAAAAAATAGGCTATTTGTCAAGGAACTGATGGTTTGTTTGGAGAAGCAACATATAAATATATCAGAGTGTCTTGTATACAGTGAGAATTAGGCTTTAAGTACCTAAGAAATTTAAGTAAAGGAGAGGTTATCATAAGTTGGGGCAACCAAAGAAGAACATGATGGAAAGTACATGTGCTTTAAGTTAAACTCCTGGCTTTGATACTTTGATACTTCTTGTACATGCCATTAAGAAAGCACTAAACCTTTCTGGACTTTAGCATCTTCATCTATGAAATGTGAGTAACAATAGTATTTAACATATAGAGTGGTTGTGAGACAAATGTGAAGACCTTTGTAAACTTAAAACACTTGCATACGTATGGTTATTATTAAGTTCGGTATTTAGATAGGAAAGAGAATTGATGAGAAGCCATGATAGTGAGGAATAGCAGGACCTCTGCACGTTCTGAGTGATATGTGTGTGTGTGTATGTGGGTGTTAGTCACTCAGTCGTGTCTGACTCTTTGCAACCACATGGGCTATAGACTGCCAGGCTCCTCTGTTCATGGGATTTCCCAGGCAAGAATACTGGAGTGTGTTGCCATTCCCTTCTCCAGGGGATCTTCCCAACCCAGGGATCAAACTTGGGTCTTCTACATTGCAGGCAGATTCTTTACAGTCTGAGTATCAGAGAAGTCCTATGTAGGTGATACAAGTGAGACTAAAATACTATATATATCTCATTCTCATCAGCTATCCATGTAAGAGCCACACCAATTTCAGTTCACTATGAGGAAGACTTTTAACACAGCTGGGAAGTGGTAATGGTAAATCAGGCTGCCTCACAAGTCTGTAAGCTCCAAGATGTCACTCGAGGAGTCTTAAGCAAAGCCCAGGGAATTGAGTTCCAGGGAATCTGGGGGAGAATTTTCACCTGAAAAGGACCAAATGACTCCAAAGAACTTTGCAGCTCCTAACTTCTTGATTCTGTGCTTCTCCATGAGGAGAATTAGATGGGAAATAACTCGCTGCTCAATTAATGGCTTGTTCACTTTGTTTCCCTTGTAGTCCATTCAGAAGAGACCTGACCCCCTGCCAGCACAGGACCCCTGCACCACCATTTATGTCGCTGCCACAGAGCCTGTCCCAGAGCCCATCCAGGTGAGGCATTGCTCTGTGCCTCCTCTCTGTAGAGAGGAACTAGGTGGAGGCTGGGAAAGGGTGGAACCTGTGTGGAGCTGAAATGGAGAACGCAGGTCCTAGCAAGCAGGCAGCAAGAAGCATCTGCAGCCTTGACTGCAGGGCTTCTGGGAAAACCCTCATGGCTTCTCACCTGCCGTCCCTGCTCGCTTTCTCTTCGCTGGTATTTCTCTGAGAGCTGTCTAAGGACCACATCAGAAACAGCTGGCATATTTCTTAAAAATAAAGATTCTGGAAACTTCTCTCTAAGATCTGTTCAATCAGAATGTCTGTAACAGGTCACCAGGTATCTGCACATTAAAAAACAACATCTTCCAAGTGGTCCTGATGCATGCTTAAGTTCAGGAACTGCATCTTGAGTCCAGGACTTCTCAAGTCCAGCTGCATATAGCCAGGGGAGCTTTGTAAAAATTACCATGCCTAGTTTCATTCAGCCCTATTTATCAGAATATTTAGGAGTAGAGCTCTGCAAATGTGTAAAGAATATGATGCCTAGCCCACCTGTTTTATCCCATTGCAAGAAGTTTACTTGACAAAAATCTTCCTTTTACTAAATGAACAGAAGTAAATTCTGGGCTGAAGTCTTGGCTCCAGTTGGGCTTTATTAAGTAAAGAATTTTAGGAGATAATGGAGGATCAAAAGACCACAGAAATACCTACTTTTACCTATTTTCCTCAAGCCTACTGTACACATACCCAGCAATGCCTGGAAGGATGCCTTATCTTCATTTTGAGGTTTAGTTACAGAACACTCCTCTCCAAAGGGAAGTAAAAACATAAATCTGACTTTAAAAAATCATGTAGATTTTTAATGATGTTTTCTTGGGGAAGCAACACAGCACTTGGTATATATTCACATTTTGCAGCAAAACCACCTGAATTCCCCCACTCCTGTCTCTTTGTGTCTCTGACTCCTGAATCTCCTCTCCTTACAAGAATTCTCTGCTCAGTCTCCATCTCCTCCCCATCCCTCTCCCACCTGAACCTCTTCTTCCTTCTCCCTTTAGGTCTCACTGATCTTCCCTTTTTAAAAACTTGCTAATTTAGAACTCTCTTGGCTGAGTTCTCTCTCTAAGTTGAGTGCCTGGGTGAGTTGTCCTAGTCTCCCTGATGGCTTGCATATGCTTGAAGGAAACTGTAGCCCATCTGTGGGCAGGCAGACAGTCTGGGGACCTGAGTGCTGCCTCTAGCTCTATGGTTTCCCAGAGGTCTTGTGGTTAGCACTTTGCCTTCCAATGCAGGGGATGTGGATTCGATCCCTCATTGAGGAACTAAGATCCCACATGCCTCATGGCCCCCAAAACCAAAACATAGAACAGACACAATATTGTAACAAACTCAACAGAGACTTTAAAAATGATTCATATCAAAGCAATCTTGATAAACCCAGCTGTGACAGATGCTGAGCAAGGTGCAATGCTACCTGATTCTTGAGAACCTTTCCTTTTCCTAAGCATCACACTTTCCATTTATAGCCTGTAAACCTAGTGCTGGTCCCTCCTCTTATAGACTTGTTCTATTTTTCCCCCAGGAATCAGGTTCCTTCACAGTCTATGCCAGTGTGACGGTTCCAGAGAGCTGACATCACAGAGTCAGTGAAAGGACTTTCTGAAGGAATATAGAAGAGCCAAAATAAACACTGAACTTGGTCCCAGACCCCAAGTATTTCGTGACATCTGCACATCTGCATTCTTCTCGGTTCGGTTCCCTGGTGATGTTGCTTCCACATCTACCTGTGAAATGGATACGGAAGTGAGGCTTCCCAAGCGTGGCCCAGGCTCAGAGCAGAGAGCTAGTTGATACAACTTTACATCTCCGGGGTATAGCAGATGAAATGGATAATGCTAGTCCAGTGAGTCTGGACCTTCAGGTGTCTTGCGTTTCGCCGCAACTTGATGATAAAAGCTAAAGGCAGAAAGCCAGCACAGGATGTCTAGGACCCATCTCACACAGCTGACCACCAGCCACAGAGTCTGGAACTGCTTACACCTTGGCTGCCTGGACTCAGTCTGAGAGCTGCTCCTGATCACCAAATAGACTTGATCAAGGTTCTGTGTCTCAGTTTCTCTCTCTGAACAGACAGTGAAGGGTGAATTCCTCATTGTATGTAAAACACTCTGACATTATTCTATCAAAGAAGCTAATAAAGTATTTTATTTGTAAAACCTGGAAGCTAAAGAGTCAATAAACTGAAAACACGATTTTGAGGTCTCTGAGCTTTGAATAACAGAATGAAAAAAATCTAAGATTCTTAAGAGTACTGTTCTGTGGAAATGGCAGTCAGATTTAAAGAAAATCGGCCAGTGTTCGGTGATGCTATTACAAAGGAACTTGACTTTCACTTCCCAAAATGGTTTTTAAATCCTAGTTCTCTGTTTGTTCCATCGAGCAATGAACCTGGAGCCTCAACTAAGACTGCAAACTGATTGTGAGACCATTTTACACCCACGGCCTCCTGTCTTCAGGGTCTCTATCAAACATGTCTTAATCTTTGCATACCTCTCCTCACCACTAAACCTATCCTGAAGTAGAAAATTAACATATTTTGGCCCAACAGTTTCAGCTAATTGAATACTTAATAGTTTAAATTATAGGCTGCAGACAGAAAGAGCCTCTTCCAGTGAAGTCCTATTTCCCATCTATTCTCTGCTTTCAGACAAGCCTTCTTGAATTTCAGCACTTCTTCTTTCTGATAGGGTCTTTTATGACCTCAGCAAACACTTTAAGAAACTGCCAACAGTCTTACAACCATATAACAAGGGTCACTAACTTTCCAGCTCAAAACTCTGAGGTCCTCATAGCCTTATACTTTACCCTCTCTAGTCAATCAATTCACATTTGAGTTCTGTTGTTCAGTGCATCTCATTTCTTAGAACCAATTCCAGTCGTATTCCAATTTGTGATGAACAGAAACTGACACTGAATTGTTTATAAAGAAAAGGAATCTCCTGAAAAGATGCTGTGTAGTCCCAATAACTACTGGGAGGTTCTGTAAAACGATGGTTTGAAAATGAGCAAGAAGAGGGGAGACTTTGGCTGTGGCTAGGAGTACCGCCCAAATAAAACCAGCCCAGGGATGACAACGCTGGCTACCAGTTGTATACCTGTTGTCCTCCCACCACTAGACTCAGACTCCACCACTCCCTCCCTGCCTCAGCTAGACTTGGACTCCAAATTGCTATTGTACTGTCTGTACCAAAGTGACTTCTCCAGGGTCCATTCTTCATTTTTTCTTCAATAGTTTCTAAATCAGAAGCTAAGATCAAGTGACCGATCCTAGGACATACGTCCATGTTCTACTTCCAAGGGAGGTTGGGAATTGAACTTCTGGCATTTTCCACTTTCATAGTGGTGGTTGGGTCTTTCACAAACACAATGACTGGGATTCAATGCTGGGCAGGTGCATGCACACACGCACACACACACAGACACACACACTTCCCACTATACCACTTTTGTATAGTCAAGGCTATGGTTTTTCCAGTAGCCATGTATGGATGTGAGAGTTGGATTGTGAAGAAGGCTGAGCACCGAAGAATTGATGCGTTTGAACTGTGGTGTTGGAGAAGACTCTTGAGAGTCCCTTGGACTGCAAGGAGATCCAACCAGTCCATTCTAAAGGAGATCAGCCCTGGGATTTCTTTGGAAGGAATGATGCTAAAGCTGAAGCTCCAGTACTTTGGCCACCTCATGCGAAGAGTTGACTCACTGGAAAAGACTCTGATGCTGGGACGGATTGGGGGCAGGAGGAGAAGGGGACGACCTAGGATGAGATGGCTGGATGGCATCACTGACTCGATGGACGTGAGTCTGAGTGAACTCCGGGAGTTGGTGATGGACAGGGAGGCCTGGCGTGCTGCTATTCATGGGGACGCAAAGAGTCGGACACGACTGAGTGACTGAACTGAACTGAACTGAACTGAAGCTCATTAGCTGCCTATACTAAAAAAACCAGGATTTGCAAACCCCAGGGTGATGAGCAATCACTTGTTTACTATAACTCAGACTTTTTAGCAGCTCAGTTCCCAGCAGTTGGGTTTTTCCTGTGGCTGAATTCTACCTGATGGAAGGGAAGAAACAAATGGGGAAAAGAAGAGGCTATCCCTTCAAAATTCCCTTACCAAGTCTTGTGAACTCACTGGGAGAATGGCTGTGTCTTGGCATCTTTTTGGCTATCCTTGAAATAGCATTCAGCGTATGTCTTGCATTACCAGGTCCCAGATTCCAGCCGAAAATCAAAGAACCCCTCAGATCACTCTTCTACTGCTCCCCAGTTTCCCCCTAAGACATTGTGGGTGAGCTGGAGCTTTCTTTTTCCTCAGTCTTAAAAAAAATAAAAAATTAAACTGATATTTTAGAATCTGGTTTCCCTGTGTTTCTCTAATGTTTTCTTTTGACTGAGCATATCTGAATTCTGGAGAACTCAGGAGAAACAGACCCATTCTCAGTTTTAAGGGGCTAGGGTTTCTGAAATAAACTGGGCGTAACCTTAAGCTTCCTTAGGACACTTACTCTAGTCACACAACCAGGATCTGATAGATAAAGCGTCCATATGCTGACTGTGAAGCCACTGACTACAGCAAGTTACTTCTCTTCCTCAAGATTTTGTTTCTACCTCCCGGAAAGAGTAAAATACAGACAGTCCACCCAAGAAATTGTACTTTTGTCTTTGTTACCCAGAGAATATGTGATATAGCAATGAGGCAAAACAGGTTTCATGACCTTGTGTCTCTATAGCTATAGCCGTAAAGCCCTGAAGATGGCTGATTTGATTTGATGAACTGCGAGGTTGTCCTTTCCCTAGGGGAAAAGTCAGGAGTCACACTCCACACCGAGAAGAAACAATTTTTAAAGGATTAATTTTTGTCACTGCCGAAGTTATTGCCTTCCCTGAATTTCTTCAACTTCCCCCTGTGGAGCAAATCTAGATTGGGTTTCTCAACTGCAGCAGCGCTATTGATAGTTTGGTCCAGATAACTGCTTGACATGGCAAACTGTTCTGTACATCGTATGATGTTTAACAGCATCCCTGGCCTCTGCCCATTAGATGCCAGTAACACATCCCCTGTCTCTGGTCATGACAATCAAAGATGCTTCCTGACATTACCAGATATTTTTGCAGGGCAAAATCTTCCTACTGACTGAGAACTCCCAAATTGAGAACCACTGATCTAGAAACATACTGGCCACCTAGTTGTCTTTGCATAGACTAAATATACATGAATATACCAAGAAGTGGATCTATCAAAAATCATTAAAGATTAACTACAAGGGGAAAAGAACAGTAGGAAAGGCAAACAAAGGATAGCCAACGGGAATTTGCTGTATGGCTCAGGAAACTCAGACAGGGGCTCTGTATCAACCTAGAGGGGTGCAATGGGGCAGGAGATGGGAGGGAGGTTCAAAGGGAGGGGATATATGTATACCTATGGCTGATTCGTGTTGAGGTTTGACAGAAAACAGCAAAACTCTGTAAAGTAATTATCCTTCAATAAGAAAATAAATACATTTTTAAAAAAATCATATTTTGAAAGTGGCCACCTAGTCACTTAAGAATGGCCCACATCTGCCAATATTAAGAAGGTTGTCTACTTTCGAGCTCCTTGCCCAAGTGAAGTGAAGTGAAGTCGTGTGGGACTCTGCGACCCCGTGGACTGTAGCCCACCAGGCTCCTCCGTTCATGGGATTCACCAGGCAAGAATACTAGAGTGGGTTGCCATTTCCTTCTCCAAAGGATCTTCCCAACCCAGGGATCGAACCCAGGTCTCCCACATTGCATGCAGATGCTTTAACCTCTGAGCCACCTGGGAAGCCTTGCCCAAACCCTACCTCAAATCTGAATGATATCTGGGTGAAGATCTATAGAAGCAGCAATTTAGAGGCTATGATTATAGCCAGAAAGGATTCTGTGAAGAGTTCCACACAGCAGCCACTAGAGGGAGCCATAGCAATTCAGTCCACCCTACACCAGCATACCCGACACCACTTTGCCAGTATTTGAAGGATGTGATCAGGGACTGGTTGAAATTGTGGCTGAATTCCCACCAGTTCACAGCATTTACATGCTGGAGGGAAAGTCAGTCCTTTCCCCTTAGAGATAATGAGGTCCGTTGTGGGTTTGTAACAGACTTTAATCAAAGTTGACTGCAAAAGTTTATCTCACAGAACTCCTAATTCTCCTCAGTGCCCTTCTCATTCAACAAATAGTTTCTGGTTTTCCCTGGTGGCTCAGTGGCAAAGAATCTACCTGCCTGCCAATTCTGGAGCCATGGGTTCAATCCCTGGTCTGGGAAGACCCCACAACTTCTGAGCTTGTGTTCTGGAGCCTGGGAGCCACGACTACTAAGCCAAGTGCTGCAACTGCTAAACCCTGCATGCTCTGAAGCCTGTGCTCTGCAACAAGAGAAGCCACCACAATGAGAAACACATGTACTACAACTAGAGCGTTGCCCCTGCTCACCACAGCTAGAGAAACAGCCTGTGCCACAACAAAGACCCAGCACAGCCAAAAGTAAATTAATAAACACACCCACACACAAAATAGCTGTTAAGTTTCTACTAAGTGTTAGGGATTGTCATCCAGTGCATGCGTGCTCACTCACTCTAACTCTTTGCAACGCTATGGACTGTAGCCCCCCAGGTTCCTCTGACCACAAGATTTTCCAGGCAAGAATACTAGAGGGAACTGTCATTTCCTTCTCCAGAGGACCTTCCTGACCCAGGGGTCGAACCCACATCTACTGCATTGCAGGTGGATTCTTTACCTCTGAGCCACTGGGGAAGCCTCTGTGGTACATATATACAATGCAATATTACTCAGTCATAAAAAAATGAAATAATGCCATTTGTCACAATGTGGACCTAGAGGTTTTCATACTAAGTAAGTCAGAGAGAGAAAGACAAACATCATATGATATCACTCATAAGTGGAATTGAATATTTTAAAAAGATACAAATGAATTGATTTACAAAATAGAAATGGACTTACAAATATTGAAAACAAACTTAATGGTTACCAAAAGGGAAACATTGTGAGGAGGAGGGATAAATTGGAAGCTTGGTGTGACTACTATCTATAAGACTGATAATCAACAAGGACCTACTGTATAGCACGGGGAACTCTACTCAACATTCTGTGATAATCTATATGAGAAAAGAATCTAAAAAAGAATAAATATATGTATATCTGAATTACTTTGCTGTACACCTGAAACCAACAATGCAAACCAACTATACTCCAATAAAATTAAAATAAATCAATAAAATACTGCCATAGGTAGACAAGCACCTGATCTACTGGGACTACTTGAAAGTAAAAGGAAGTGCTATTAATAATTATACTGTGGCAATGGCTAGGCAAATTAGAATCTGTAGTTACCCTAATGACAGAGGGTAAGGGATGTACAGTGAGTACAGAGGAGATGCCCAAATCTCAGACTTCAGGAGTGAGGAGAGTAAGCCTATTTTTGTTTAAAACTCCTAGAAGAGAACATAGGCAAAACACTCTCTGACATACATCACAGCCCCATCCTCTATGACCCACCTCCCAGAATATGGGAAATAAAAGCAAAAATAAACAAACGGGATCTAATTAAACTTCTGCACAACAAAGGAAACTATAAGCAAGGTGAAAAGACAGCCTTCTGAATGGAGAAAATAATAGCAAATGAAGCAACTGACAAACAACTAATCTCAAAAATATACAAGCAACTCCTACAGCTCAATTCCAGAAAAATAAATGACCCAATCAAAAAATGGGCCAAAGAACTAAATAGGCATTTCTCCAAAGAAGACATAGAGATGGCTAACAAACACATGAAAAGATGCTCAACATCACTCATTATCAGAGAAATGCAAATCAAAACCACAAAGAGGTACCATCTCACGCCGGTCAGAATGGCTGCTATCCAAAAGTCTACAGGCAATAAATGCTGGAGAGGGTGTGGAGAAAAGGGAACCCTCTTACACTGTTGGTGGGAATGCAAACTAGTACAGCCACTATGGAGAACAGTGTGGAAATTCCTTAAAAAACTGGAAATAGAACAGCCTTATGACCCAGCAATCCCACTGCTGCGCATACACACCGAGGAAACCAGAATTGAAAGAGACACGTGTACCCCAATGTTCATCACAGTACTGTTTATAATAGCCAGGACATGGAAGCAACGTAGATGTCCATCAGCAGACGAATGGATAAGAAAGCTGTGGTACATATACACAATGGAATATTACTCAGCCATTAAAAAGAATACATTTGAATAAGTTCTAATGAGGTGGATGAAACTGAAACCTATTATACAGAGTGAAGTAAGCCAGAAAGAAAAACACCAATACAGTATACTAATGCATATGTGTGGAATTTAGAAAGATGGTAACGATAACCCTGTATGCGAGACAGCAAAAGAGACACAGATGTATAGAACAGTCTTTTGGACTCTGTGGAAGAGGGCGAGGGTGGGATGATTTGGGAGAATGGCATTGAAAGATGTATAATATCATATGTGAAATGAATTGCCAGTCCAGGTTTGATGCATGATACTGGATGCTTGGGGCTGGTGCGCTGGGATGACCCAGAGGGATGGTACGGGGAGGGAGGAGGGAGGGGAGTTCAGGATGGGGAACACGTGTATACGTGTGGTGGATACATGTTGATGTATGGCAAAACCAATACAATATTGTAAAGTAATTAACCTGCAATTAAAATAAGTAAATTTATTTTAAAAATAAAAATAAAGGTCTCTTTGTCCTAAAATTCTATTGTCTAAGTCTCCCTTTCTTCAATTACCTGTTATATGACACAAGCCCCTTACATGCCCTTCCCATTGTTCTGACTGGTCTCTTGAACACAGTCTGATTTGTCAATGCTCTCAAAATTTGCTGCTCAAAATTGAACTCTGCTTCACATGTAAATATACCAATGTAGACTAAGAATTGTTATCATCCACAAGAGGAGCAATATACAATCGTTTTGGCTTTTAAGTTGGACTCAAGTCTACAGAAGTGGATGAATATGATCAAGCATATTCCTCAGTTCATGGTGGCTAATCATCAATGGTCCATGTACCACATCTCTTATACCTTGGTTTAATTTTTTTCTTACTTTCCCCCTTCACACCATAACCTTGTTCTCTTTCCCACCTTCATGTCCCTGAATAGAATCTATCTAATGTGGGCCCTTTTAGACCATTATCTATATATTTATTTATGTGTGTGTTTGCAAGCGGATGTAGATATCTAGAATTGCTTTTGAGTTACGTATATTCAGACATCTCATTCTGTTTCTCAGTTTCATTTTCATTTTGTCGCTCAGTGTTGTGATTTTTAGATCTTTCCAGGTTGAAACAGGAAGATTTAGTTCCATCTTTTCGAATAATGTCTAGTGTTACAGCCTCCAGACATGCTACATTTCATCTATCTATTTCCCTTTTGATAGACATTGAAGTTTTTCTAACTCTCTCTTATTACATATAATGCCATGATGAGCAACCTTATTCCCGTTCTTTTATATCTCTTTTGCCACCCATGTAAGTGATTCTCTGGGTAGTACAAGGGGTGCAGTTTCTGGGTAATAAATTATGTAAATACTCACCTCTCTAGATATACGCAATTGTTCTACAAAAGTTATAATCCTATTGAGGGTATACAAAGTTTCTCCTTCCCCCTTCCTCAACAGCACTTGATAGTATCTGGATTTTGTTTTGTTTTTGGCCAGTCAAGTATGTGATCTAACATAGTTGTTTTAATATTGACTCCTCTGGTTCCTATTAAAGGATTCTGCTTCTCTCCATATGTTTGCTTGCTTTTCTAGTTTCCACTTTAATGAATTTCATATGCATATTATTGACTCATTTTCCCATGAGATATTCTGTTCTTGATAATATTCAGATTATTCCTATTTATTCAGGATATTCAGTCTCAGCTGGTTACATACATGCAGATCTCTTTTAACACTGTGCATAGTGTCTTTCACAAAGTGTAAAACAATTTTGATGTAGTTATACATTTTCACTTTTTGATTAGAGCATAGCTGATTTACAATGTTGTGTTAGTTTCAGATGTATAACAAAGTGAAGCAGTTAAACATACACATATATCCACTCTTTTTTAGATTCTTTCACCATATAGGCCATTACATTTTTTTCTTTTTTAAAAAATTTATTTATTTTAGTTGAAGGCTCATTACTTTACAATATTGTGGTGGTTTTTGCCATGCATTGACATGAATCAGCCATGGGTGTACATGTGTTCCCCATCCTGAACTCCCCTCCTACCTCCCTCCCCATCCCATCCCTCAGGGTCATCCCAGTTCACCAGTCCTGAGCATCCTGTTTCATGCATCGAACCTGGACTGGCAATTCATTTCACATATGATATTATACATCTTTCAATGCCATTCTCCCAGATCATCCCACCCTCGCCCTCTCCCACAGAGTTCAAAAGACTGTTCTATACATCTGTGTCTCTTTTGCTGTCTTGCACACAGGGTTATCATTACCATCTTTCTAAATTCCGTATATATGCCTTAGTATACTGTATTGGTGTTTTTCTTTCTGGCTTACTTCACTCTGTATAATAGGCTCCAGTTTCATCCACCTCATTAGAGCTGATTCAAATGCATTCTTTTTAATGGCTGAGTAATACTCCATTGTGTGTATGTACCACAGCTTTCTTATCCATTCATCTGCTGATGGACATCTAGGTTGCTTCCATGTCCTGGCTATTATAAACAGTGCTGCGATGAACATTGGGGTACATGTGTCTCTTTCAATTCTGGTTTCCTCGGTGTGTATGCCCAGCAGTGGTATTTCTGGGTCATATGGCAGTTCTATTTCCAGTTTTTTAAGGAATCTCCACACTGTTCTCCATAGTGGCTGTACTAGTTTGCATTCCCACCAACAGTGTAAGAGGGTTCCCTTTTCTCCACACCCTCGCCAGCATTTATTGCCTGTAGACTTTTGGATAGCAGCCATTCTGACCGGCGTGAGATGGTACCTCTTTGTGGTTTTGATTTGCATTTCTCTGATAATGAGTGATGTTGAGCATCTTTTCATGTGTTTGTTAGCCATCTCTATGTCTTCTTTGGAGAAATGTCTCTTTAGTTCTTCGGCCCATTTTTTGATTGGGTCTTTTATTTTTCTGGAATTGAGCTGCAGGAGTTGCTTGTATATTCTTGAGATTAATTCTTCGTCAAATACTTCATTTGCTATTATTTTCTCCCATTCAGAAGGCTGTCTTTTCACCTTGCTTATAGTCTCCTTTGTTGTCCAAAAGCTTTTAATTTTAATTAGATCCCATTTGTTTATTTTTGCTTTTATTTCCAATACACTGGGAGGTAGGTCATAGAGGATTCTGCTTTGATTTATGTCAGAGAGTGTTTTGCCTATGTTTTCCTCTAGGAGTTTTCTAGTTTCTGGTCTTATGTTTAGATCTTTAATACATTTTGAGTTTCTTTTTGTGTATGGTGTTAGAAAGTGTTCTGGTTTCATTCTTTACAAGTGGTTGACTAGTTACCCAGCACCACTTGTTAAAGAGATTGCCTTTTCTTCATTGTATATTCTTACCTCTTTTGTCGAAGATAAGGTGTCCATAGGTGTGTGGATCTATCTCTGGGCTTTCTATTTTGTTCCATTGATCTACATTTCTGTCTTTGTGCCAGTACCATACTGTCTTGATGACTGTGGCTTTGTAGTAAAGCCTGAAGTCACGCAGGTTGATTCCTTCAGTTCCATTCTTCTTTCTCAAGATTGCTTTGCTTATTTGAGGTTTTTTGTATTGTGTGAAATTATTTGTTCTAGTTCTCTGAAAAAAACTGTTGGTAGCTTGATCGGGATTGCATTGAATCTATAGATTGCTTTGGGTAGTTTACTCATTTTCACTATATTGATTCTTCTGATCCATGAACATGGTCTATTTCTCCATCTATTAGAGTCCTCTTTGATTTCTTTCATCAGTGTTTGTAGTTTTCTATATATAAGTCTTTAGTTTCTTTAGGTAGATATATTCCTAAGTATTTTATTCTTTTCGTTGCAATGGTGAATGGAATTATTTCCTTAATTTCTCTCTCTATTTTCTCATTATTAGTGTATAGGAATGCAAGGCATTTCTGTGTATTGATTTTATATCCTGCAACTTTACTATATTCATTGATTAACTCTAGTAATTTTCTGGTGGAGTCGTTAGGGTTTTTTATGTAGAGGATCATGTCATCTGCAAACAGCAAGAGTTTTACTTCTTCGTTTCCAATTTGGATTCCTTTTATTTCTTTTTCTGCTCTGATTGCTGTGGCCAAAACTTCCAGAACTATGTTGAATAGTAGCAGTGAAAGTGGGCACCCTTGCCTTTTCCTGACTTTAGGGGAAATGCTTTCAATTTTTCACCATTGAGGATAATGTTTGCTATGGGTTTGTCATATATAGCTTTTATTATGTTGAGGTATGTTCCTTCTATTCCTGCTTTCTGGAGAGTTTTTATCATACATGGATGTTGAATTTTGTCATAGGCTTTTTGTGCATCTATTGAGATAATCATATGGCTTTTATTTTTCAATTTGTTAATGTGGTGTATTACATTGATTGATTTGTGGATATTGAAGAATCCTTGCATCCCTGGGATAAAGCCCACTTGGTCATTGTGTATGATCTTTCTATTGTGTTGTTGGATTCTGATTGCTAGAATTTTGTTAAGGTTTTTGTATCTATGTTCATCAGTGACATTGGCGTGTAGTTTTCTTTTTTTTGTGGCATCTTTGTCAGGTTTTGGTATTAGGGTGATGGTGGCCTCATAGAATGAGTTTGGAAGTTTACCTTCCTCTGCAATTTTCTGGAAGAGTTTAAGGAGAATAGGTGTTAGCTCTTCTCGAAATTTTTGGTAGAATTCAGCTGTGAAGCCGTCTGGACCTGGGCTTTTGTTTGCTGGAAGATTTCTGATTACAGTTTCAATTTCCATGCTTGTGATGGGTCTGTTAAGATTTTCTATTTCTTCCTGGTTCAGTTTTGGGAAGCAGTACTTTTCTAAGAATTTGTCCATTTCTTCCACGTTGTCCATTTTATTGGCATATAGTTGCTGATAGTAGTCTCTTATGATCTTTTGTATTTCTGTGTTGTCTGTTGTGATTTCTCCATTTTCATTTCTAATTTTGTTGATTTGATTCTTCTTCCTTTGTTTCTTGATGAGTCTGGCTAATGCTCTGTCAATTTTTTTTTTTTAACAGTGTGGAGATTCCTTTATTTTTTTTTAATTTTTTTATTTTTTTAAATTTTAAAATCTTTAATTCTTACATGCATTCCCAAACATGAACCCCCCTCCCACCTCCCTCCCCATAACATCTCTCTGGGTCATCCCCATGCACCAGCTCCAAGCATGCTGTATCCTGCATCAGACATAGACTGGCGATTCAATTCTTACATGATAGTATACATGTTAGAATGTCATTCTCCCAAATCATCCCACCCTCTCCCTCTCCCTCTGAGTCCAAAAGTCCATTATACACATCTGTGTCTCTTTCCCTGTCTTGCATACAGGGTCGTCATTGCCATCTTCCTAAATTCCATATATATGTGTTAGTATACTGTATTGGTGTTTTTCTTTCTGGCTTACTTCACTCTGTATAATCGGCTCCAGTTTCATCCATCTCATCAGAACTGATTCAAATGAATTCTTATTTATCTTCTCAAAGAACCAGCTTTTGGCTTTGTTGATTTTTGCTATGGTCTCTTTTGTTTCTTTTGCATTTATTTCTGCCCTAATTTTTAAGATTTCTTTCCTTCTACTAACCCTTGGGTTCTTCATTTCTTCCTTTTCTAGTTGCTTTAGGTGTAGAGTTAGGTTATTTATTTGACTTTTTTCTTGCTACTTGAAGTAAGCCTGTATTGCTATGAACCCTCCCCTTAGCACTGCTTTTACAGTGTCCCATAGGTTTTGGGTCATTGTGTTTTCATTTTCATTAGTTTCTATGCATATTTTGATTTCTTTTTTGATTTCTTCTATGATTTGTTGGTTATTCAGAAGCGTGTTGTTTAGCCTCCATATGTTGGAATTTTTAATATTTTTTTCTCCTGTAATTGAGATCTAATCTTACTGCATTGTGGTTAGAAAAGATGCTTGGAATGATTTCAATTTTTTTGAATTTACCGAGGCTAGATTCATGGCCCAGGATGTGATCTATCCTGGATAAGGTTCCATGTGCACTTCAGAAAAAGGTGAAATTCATTGTTTTGGAGTGAAGTGTCCTATAAATATCAATTAGGTCTAGCTGGTCCATTGTGTCATTTAAAGTTTGTGTTTCCTTGTTAATTTCCTGTTTAGTTGATCTATCCATAGGTGTGAGTGGGGTATTAACTCTCCCACTATTATTGTGTTATTTTTAATCTCCCCTTTCATACTTGTTAGCATTTGCCTTACATATTGCATTGCTCTTATGTTGGGTGCATATATATTTATAATTGTTGTATCTTCTTGGATTGATCCTTTGATCATTATGTAGTGGCCTTCTTTGTCTCTTTTCACAGCCTTTGTTTCAAAGTCTATTTTATCTGATATGAGTATTGCTACTCCTGCATTCTTTTGATCTCTGTTTGTGTGAAATATCTTCTTCCAGCCCCTCACTTTCAGTCTGTATGTGTCCCTTGTTTTGAGGTGGGTCTCCTGTAGACAGCATATATAGGGGTCTTGTTTTTGTATCCATTCAGCCAGTGTTTATCTTTTGGTTGGGGCATTCAACCCATTTACATTTAAGGTAATTATTGATAAATATGGTCTTGTTGCCACTTACTTTTTTGTTTTGGGTTTGAGTTTATACACCCTTTCTGTGTTTCCTGTCTAGAGAAGACCCTTTAGCATTTGTTGGAGAGCTGGTTTGGTGGTCCTGAATTCTCTCAGGTTTTGCTTGACTGTAAAGCTTTCAATTTCTCCTTCATATCTGAATGAGATCCTTGCTGGGTACAGTAATCTGGGCTGCAGGTTTTTCCCTTTCATCACTTTAAGAATGTCCTGTCATTCCCTTCTGACCTGAAGAATTTCTTTTGAATGATCAGCTGTTATCCTTATGGGAATCCCCTTGTGTGTTTGTTGTTTTTCCCTTGCTGCTTTTAATATTTGTTCTTTGGGTTTGGTCTTTGTTAATTTGATTAATATGTGTCTTAGGGTGTTTCAACTTGGATTTATCCTTTTTATGACTCTCTGGGTTTCTTGGACTTGTGTGACTATTTCCTTCCCCATTTTAGGGAAGTTTTCAACTATTATCTCCTCGAGTATTTTCTCATGGCCTTTCTTTTTGTCTTCTTCTCTTGGGACTCCTGTGATTCAAATATTGGGGTGTTTCACATTGTCCCAGAGGTCCCTAAGGTTGTCCTCATTTCTTTTAATTGTTTTTTCTTTTTCCCGCTCTGTTTCATTTATTTCTACCATTCTATCTTCTACCTCACTTGTCCTATCTTCTGCCTCTGTTATTCTACTGTTGGTTCCTTCCAGAGTGTTTTTTATTTCATTGTTCATTATGGATTGACTTTTTTATTTCTTCTACATCCTTGTTAAACATTTCTTGCATCTTCTCAATCCTTGTCTCCAGGCTACTTATCTGTAACTGCATTTTGTTTTCAAGATTTTGGATCATTTTTATTATCATTATTCTGATAGAATAACGTAGATTCCCTATCTCTTCCTCTTTTGTTTGGTTTGGTGGGCATTTATCATGTTCCTTTACCTGCTGAGCATTTCTCTGCCTTTTCATCTTGTTTAGATTTCTGTGTTTGGGATGGCCTTTCTGTATTCTGGCAATTTATGGTTCCTCTTTATTATGGAGGTTCTTCCCTGTGGGTGAGGTTGGATGAGTGGTGTTGTCAAGATTTCCTGGTTAGGGAAGCTTGCATTGGTGTTATGCTGAATGGAGCTGGATTTCTTCTCTCTGGAGTGCAGTAAAGTGTCCAGTAGTGACTTTTGAGATGTCTGTGGGTTTGGTATGACTTTGGGCAGCCTGTATATTGAAGCTCAGGGCTATATGTATATATAGCTCAGGGCTATAAATTCTCCTGCATTGCTGGAGAATTTGCGTGGTATGTCTTGCTCTGGGACTTATTGGCTCTTGGGTGGTGTTTGGTTTCAGTGTAGGTATGGAGGCTTTTGGATGAGCTCTTGTTGATTAATGTTCCCTGGAGTCAAGAGTTCTCCAGTGTTCTCAGGTTTTGGGCTTAAGCCTCCTGCCTCTGGTTTTCAGTCTTATTCTTATAGTAGCCTCAAGACTTCTCTATCCATATAGCCCTGATAATAAAACTTCTAGGTTAATTGTGAAAAGATTCTCCACAGTGAGGGACACCTAGAGAGGTTCACAGAGATACATGGAGAAGGGAAGAGGGAGGTGGGCGATCGGAGTGACCAGGAGAAGAGGGGGAATCAAAAAGGGAGAGAGCAATCTAGCCAGTAAACAACTCCCTATGTGAGCTTCACAGTCTGGAACCCTCAGAGAGGTTCACGGAGTTACATAGAGAAGAGAAGAGGGATGAAGGAGATAGAGGTGAGGAGGAGGAGCAAAGGGGGAATCAAAAGGAGAGAGATAGATCTAGTCAGTCCTCTGTTCCCTAAGTGTTCTCTGCAGCCCAGAACACCTGCAGAGATTCAGAGTTGGGTTGAGGAGAGAAGGGGGAGGGAGGAGATAGAGGTGACCTGGGGGAGAAAAAGGAGAGTCAAAGGGGGAGAAAGTAATCAAGCCAGTAATCACACTCCTAAGTAAAAATGGGTACGGGATTCTTAAATGTACAAAATTGATAACAAATACTATAAAGCAAAGATTAAAAATCTAGAGGAGAGGTTAGACTCTCAAAAATACAATATTTTTTAAAAAATCACAAAAGTATAAGAAAAATATATGAAGTTTGCTTTAAAAATAGGGTCTTATTTTTTTGCAAGGTAATAGTAGGTTATATGAAGAAAGCAGTGGCACCCCACTCCAGTACTCTTGCCTGGAAAATCCCATGGATGAAGGAGCCTGGTAGGCTACAGTCCATGGGGTCGCTAAGAGTCAGGCACGACTGAGCGACTTCACTTTCACTTTCCACTTTCATGCATGGAGAAAGAAATGGAAACCCACTCCAGTGTTCTTGCCTGGAGACTCCCAGGGATGGGGGAGCCTGGTGGGCTGCACAGAGTCAGACACGACTGAGGCAACTTAGCAGTAGGTTATAAAAATGAAAATTAAAGGAGTAACAGAGGACTTAAAAAAATTTTTTTAATTAAAAAAATGGTAATAGTGAAAATATGTCTAGGAATTTCTCTGGTGCTGTTGCAGGCAGTGTAGGGTCAGTTCAGTTTCAGATTGTTCCTTGTTCCAGCTTATACTTCTCAAGATCTATAGGCCCCTTCCAATGTAGTCAGTGTTAACTACAGGGATTTTAATCTGTTGCACCTGTCACTTCCAAAGAGGTTCCCTCTGTGTATTCGGCTTCTTCTGTTTGCAGGTGTCTTCAGTGTCTAATTTCCACCCTGACACAAGGGGGCAAAGGTGGATTCTTGTTTGGGCTCACTTGTTCAGTCGTGCTGTGGGGAAGGAGGAACACTGTAAACAAATAGCACTGGTGTGTGCGGGGAGTGCTTGCAGTTTCTCGGCCACACTGGTTTGCCCCCGCTCACAGGGTGTGTTCTTTCCCAATCTACACTGCTCAGGCTTCAGGTTGCTCTGCAGGGAACGGGCCCTGGATTGTGTGCACTTCTCAGGTCTAAGCCGGTCAGGTTCAGGTTCTCAGGTACTCCACAGTGGCGCAGACTCAGTTGGGCCTGCGTTTTGTGCCATTCCCTGGTTAAAGCAGCTCAGGCGACCAGGTGCGTCAGGCGACCAGGTGCGTGGCGAGCACACTCTCCTCAGGCGCAGTGCATCTTATCAGCTCCCCCGTCCCAGCCGTTTGGGTTTCCGGGAGTGCCGGTCTCCAGTGTGCCATGTGTCTCTTCTGGGGAGCTGATCTCTGGATGTGGCCCTCCCAGTGGATGTCAACCGTCCAGAATCCCAGAAGTCTTTGGTTAGAAACTGGAAGCCTGTTTGCCGTTTGGTAGGGGATGCCCTCTCTGGGGCTGAGTTTGCCCCTTCCTGCTCTGGCTGGTGCCCGCCTGACCCCTGTGTCCGGTGGGGGATGAGCCGGTCCACAGCCAGCTAGCTCTCCTCTGGTATTCACTCAGTCCTTTGTTCTGTGAGCGGCCTGGCATTGCCTCAGGTTAGGGTTTTTCGCAGGATAGTTCTCTCTCTCTTTCCCCGCCACCCCTACCTCCCCCCCCCCACCCGGCTGTCCTACAGTTTAGGTTGCTATCCCACATTAGCTCCCTCAGATTGCCTTCAGGGCATTCAGGCCCAGTCCTTATCCTAAGCAATGCCGCCCGCTCTTCTCCATTCAGCCCCCACTGGCTGGTGGCAGATGCAAGCATCTGGGCTACCTCTTTGCTGGGAGTTGCCTTTAGACACGTAATCTGTGGGTTTTATTTATCTATTTTTCCTCTCTGTTATGTTGCCCTCTGAGATTCGAAAACTTACCCCAGACCAGCCCATGAGAGGGTTTCCTGGTGTTTGGAAACTTCTCCTCTATTAAGAATCCCTTCCTGGGATGAATCTCCATACCTAACTCTTTTGTCTCTCTTTTTATCTTTTACATTTTGTCCTACCCCCTTTCAAAGATGATGGGCTGCTTTTCTGGGTGCCTAATGTCCCCTGCCAGTGTTCAGAAGTTGTTTTGTGGAGTTTGTTCACCGTTCAAATGTTCTTTCAATGAATTTGTGGGGGAGACCACTTTCCTCCACCATCTTAGGACCACCCCCATTACAGAGTATTGAGTAGTTTCCTGTGCTATTCAGTAGGTTCTTACTAGTTATGCATTTTATATAGAGTAGTGTGGTTATGTCAGTCACAATCTTCCAATTTATCACTCCCTTCTCCCAATCTCCGGGAAACTATAAGTTTACTATCTACAACTATACCATTTCTGTTTTGTAGATAAGTTCATCTGTACTCTTTTTTCTTTTTTTTTTTACAATCCACATATAAGTGATACTATCTGATATTTGCCTTTCTGTGTCTGACTTACTTCACCCACTTTAACAATCTCTAGGTCCATCCACATTGCTGTGAATGGTATTATTTTGTTCTTTTTATGGCTGAGAAGGAAAGTTATTGTAAGGCTCGGAGAACCGCACTCTGAAAAGGACACTCAGGGACAGCCTCTAGTGGACTGACAAAGTTTATGATCCAATTGTGTAGTTTTATAATTTTCAGGAAATAGAGCATAAGGCTGACTTGCACGTAGCCATTCCAGATAAACATTAAAGTTTCAAGCATAAAATACAGTTCCTACCGCCCAAGCCATAACATACCTTTGGCGAAACTCTAAAGGGAGTCTTATCATGAAACAACAGTCCTTGCTCTCAGAAACAGGTGGTCAGAAGGAAGCCTTCGAACGCCTCAAGGCCAGGCGTATTGACCCTTCGTCATCTGTTCACAGCCTTGGGCACTCAGTGAACGCTCATAACCCTTTGTTATGCTCATCCCAGCTTCCAACCTTCGTCATAAGTGGAGCAAATACATTTTCAGTATTTGCTTAAAGCTTCCTCCCAGCTCCTCCAGTTATGACCAATCTAGATAACATATTAAAAAGCACAGACATTACTTTGCCAACAAAGGGCCGTCTAGTCAAGGCTATGGTTTTTCCAGTAGTCATGTATGGATGTGAGACTTGGACTGTGAAGAAAGCTGAGTGCCAAAGAATTGATGCTTTTGAACTGTGGTGTTGGAGAAGACTCTTGAGAGTCTCCTGGACTGCAAGGAGATCCAACCAGTCCATTCTAAAGGACATCAGCCCTGGGTGTTCTTTGGAAGGAATGATGCTAAAGCTGAAACTCCAGTAGTTTGGCCACCTCATGTAAAGAGTTGACTCACTGGAAAAGACTCTGATGCTGGGAGGGATTGGGGGCAGGAGGAGAAGGGGATGACAGAGGATGAGATGGCTGGATGGTATCACTGACTCGATGGACATGAGTCTGAGTGAACTCTGGGAGTTGGTGATGGACAGGGAGGCCTGGTGTGCTGCAATTCATGAGGTCGTAAAGAGTTGGACACGACTGAGTGACTGAACTGAACTGAACTGAACTGAATATTCCATTGTATATATGTACCATACCTTCTTTATCTATTTCTCTGTTGATTGAGTTCAGTGGAACAGGTTAGAAAGCACAGAGATAAACCCAAGCATCTATGGTCACCTAACCTATGACAAAAGAGGTAAGAATATATAATGGAGGAAAGACAGTCTCTTTACTAAGTGGTACTGGGAAAACTGGACAGCTACAAGTAAAAGAATGAAATTAGAACACTTCCTAAATTCAAAATGGGTTAAGGGCCTAAATGTAAGGCTAGATACTAGAAAACTCTTAAAGGAAAACATAGAACACTCTTTTTTAGAAAATAATTTTTATTGATTTATTTTTATTTTTGGTTGCACTGAGTGTTACTGTGCAGGCTTTTTTCTAGTTGCAGAAAATGGGGGCCGCGCTCTAGTTGCAGTTTGCAGGCTTCTCACTGCAGTGGTTTCTCTTGTTTCAGAGCCCAGACTTTAGGGTGCACAAGCTTCAGTAGTTGTGGCACATCAATTCAGTAGTTTCAGCTCTCAGCTCTAAATCACAGGCTCAGTAGTTGTGGTGCATGGACTTAGTTGCTCCATGGCATGTGGGATCTTCCCAGATCAGGGAACGAACCCATGTCTCCTACACTGGCAGGTGGATTCTTACCAATGAGCCACCAGGGAAGCCCTGGCAGAACACTCTCTGACAAAAATCACAGGAAGACCTTTTTTGACCCACCTCCTATAGTAATAAAAAAAAATTAAATAAACAAATGGAACACAAACTGAAAAGCTTTTGTACAGCAAAAGAAACCACAGACAATATGGGAACACAGCCCTCAGAATGGGAGAAAATATTTGCAAAAGAAGTCATTGATGAGGAATTAATATCCAAAATACACAAATAGCTCATGCAGCTCAATATCTAAAAAACAAACAACCTGATCAAAAATGAATTGGAAGACCTAAAGAGACATTTCTCCAGAGAAAACACGCAGATGGCCAAAAAGTACATGAAAAGGTGCTCAACATCATTAATTTTTAGAGAAATGAAAATCCCAAAGCTACAATGAAGTATCACCTCACACCAGTCAGAATGGCTATCACCAAAAAATCTACAAACAATAATACTGGAGAGGGTCTGGAAAAGGGGAACCCTCTTAAACTGTTGGTGGAAATGTAAACTTGTACAGTCATTATGGAGAACAGTATGCTGTTAAAAAGCTAAAAAGAGAGCTACCATATGATCCTATAACATATATCCAGAGAAAACCATAATTCAAAAAGATACATGCACCCCAGTGTTCACTGTAGCACTATCTACAAGAGTCAGGACATGGAAGCAACCTAAATGTCCATCAATAGAAAAATGGATTAGGAAGGTGTGAGATATATATATATATATATATATATATATATATATATATATATATATATAAAGAGAGAGAGAGAGAGAGAGAGAGAGCTGGAATATTACTCAGCCATAAAAAAGAACAATCTTTTCACTTTATTATTTGTGCTTTTTATATTTTGGTTTAAAAATTTCCTCACTCTCAGAGCTATAAAGATATTCTTCTATTTCATCATCTAATAGGTTTAGTACATGAAATTAATTTTTTAATAGATTCAAATTCTTTATTGAAGTTCTTCATCTTTTCATCTATTATGTACTTCTTTCCCTCTATTTTTTTCAGAGTTATTTAATCAAAGTTATTTTTAAGTCTTTAACCTATATATGTAGATCTGTTTCTAATGTCTGCTTTCTCTCTTTATTATCAATTATAGCTTTGTCTGCCTAGAATTTTTTCAGTGTCATGTATTCTTGTTGTTTAGTCGCTAAATGGGGTCTGACTCTTTGTAGCCCACTGGGCTTTTCTGTCCATGGAATTTCCTAGGCAAGAATACTGGGCTAGGTTGCCATTTCCTTCTCCAGATGAACTTCCTGACCCAGGGGTCAAACTTTCATCTCCTGCATTGGCAAGCTGAGCCACCAGTTTGTGTAAAAGAACCAAAGAGGCCTGAGATTATGTTATCTTTCAGCAGAAAGGGTTCCCTTTACTTCCTGTTAGCCAGGTAGGGTAAAAGGCTGATCACCTCAGTGCAATCAGGGAGTTAGTTTGTTTGGGTTGAGTTTCAACTTAAACAAGACAATTTATCTCTGCTTTACCCTATTCTTGGGTGTGGCCCCTACAGGTCTCTGATCGAGGGACTGTCACGTATCACTCTACACCCCATGGACTGAAACATACCAGAAAGGACAGGAGTCACAAAGAGTCAGATACAACTGAGCGACTGAACAACAACAAGCATCGATCTCCTCAGATCCGAGAGACAATCAGAAGATCTAGTTTTCAGCCTCCATCCCACACAGTTTCAAAATCTAGAAAGTGAATTAGGGAAAAGACCATCACAGTAGGTCTCTTTCATAGAACTGCAGGACTGAAAGAGTTCACTCTTCTTTAAGAAGATGTCAGTCTAACTCATCATCATCCAAGGCACTCCTGGAAACAAGCAAATGTATGTTGAGAAAATCAGCCATGTATTAGAGACTGCCTCAGTTTTCCAATTTTCCCTCTTGATTTGCACAGTAAAAAAAAAAACAAAAACAAAAAAACTTTCTGTCCCTAGCTTGCTCAACTTGGACCAAATTAAATATTTAGCCTGTGAGTGGAGTACATCAATCTCCCCTACCTCCAGGTAGAAAAATGGCTGGTGATGATCAGCTCACCTCAGAAAACTTCTACATCTCGGGAATTTTATGTCATGGAGTCCCATTGTTTTCACAGTTAGCTGATATCTCTAAGAATAAAATTTTGTAATTCATCTGGCTTTTTAAAATTTGTTTTAAATTTTTGCAGTATTGACACAGTGCAAACTGCTACATCTCACTTGGCGGTGGAAGACATGTTTTGTAACGTCTGCACTTCTGCAAAGAACTTCTGAGTCAAATTCTTATTTTCAATTGGATATACTTTTACTCTATACCAGACTTGAATGGAATTAATATGGCCTATAATTTTGTAGCATTTAACTTTAGCAAAATATCCAAAGAATTATAACCAGATACAATGTATTTGACATTGTATCATTCTGTACTCCATGGCCAAATTTGCTTGTTACTCCAGGTGTTTCTTGACTTCCTACTTTTGCATTCCAGTACCCTATAATGAAATGACATCTTTTGGGGTTGTTAGTTCTAGAAGGTCTTGTAGGTCTTCATAGAACCATTCAATTTCAGCTTCTTCAGCATTACTGGTCAGGGCATAGAATTGGAAAACAAATAGGTCTTTCAGAAGGGACAGTATGGTAACTATGGGTGAAAAGTCAATCTCCATTCTTGTTCTCTGGACTCTACCCTTTCCCCACCCCCCACCCCCCCCCCACCCCCCGCCATCCTGCATTATCAATTTCTGCCTCATCACTGAGGTAATGTAGACACACAAATATGCTTTATAAAAAAATCCCCACAGTATCATATCCTGACCTCATATCCTCTACCATATACCATTTCATTTTCTTTCCTCCTATTAAAAACAATTGAGCTATGAAAATATTCCACTTAATTTCCATGATTATGACTTTTTTGTAAGTCACATAACTATAATAACATATAGAATAATTATTCCTGCTACATAGTCACAGAATTTCATCAGTTTCTCATTTGTATCTGTTTCTAATTCCAGGTTGCTGGAATTTTTTAGAAGAATATACTTTCTAAACTAGCATTGATCTATAGTTTTAAATTAGTTCTCTGCCCCTCAAATAATTTTTGAAAAAAATAGAAGAGAAAAAGAATAAGAGAGATGAGGAAAGAAGAAAAAATGAGTTTTATCTAAGAATTGAATCTGTCCCTATGCAATGAAATTATGGATTAGATGCTAATAATGGACTCTGAGCAAATACCTCAAGGAGGATGTGCACATGAGTGTGTGTATGTGTTTGTGTAGGAGGCTTGCTGTTTTTCACATGAATCTTTCTCAAACAACTAGAGAGAGCACTTGTGAACTTCAGGTGTTTCACAGACTCTCTCTCTGATTAACAGTTAAACATAAGCATCTTTGTTTTTTATGACCCTAAAATAGATTTCCATATGTTGATATAAAAAGTTATTGATTCTTTTCATTTCAGCCTGAAAGCTGAGAATATCAAAATTGTTGCAGAATTTATCCCCTCCTCCTCTGATATTTATCATTTTAGGTTACCCACAGGCAGCTGATGGTTTTTAAAGCCAACTTGAAAAACAAAATCTATTAGATAAACAACCTCTAAGTTCATGGCATCACACACTAGGTAGCTGGGAGAATTTCATAACAATGAAACAGAGAATTTGAGGCTGGTGCACTGGGATGACCCAGAGAGATGATATGCGGAGGGTGGTGGGAGGGGGGTTCAGGGTTGGGAACTCATGTACACCTGTGGTGGATTCATGTCAATGTATGGCAAAACCAATACAGTATTGTAAAGTAAAAAAATAAAATTAAAAAAATAAAAATAACTCAGGGAAAAAATTAGAAAAATAAAATAAAAATAGAAAAAATAGGCGGTCCTAAGATGGCGGAGGAATAGGACGGGAAGACCACTTTCTCCCTCACAAATTCATCAGAAGAATATTTCAACGCTGAGCAAACTCCACAAAACAACTTCTGAATGCTGGCAGAGGACATCAGGCACCCAGAAAAGCAGATCATTGTCTTCAAAAACAGGTAGGAAAAAATATAAAAGATGAAAAAAGGGACAAAGGAGGTGGGGAGGGAGCTCCGTCCAGGGAAGGGAATCCTGTCCCAGGAAGGGAATCTTAAGAAGACAGGTTGCCAAACACCAGGAAACACTCCCTGCTGAGTCTGTGGGGAGCCTTGGAAGCACAGAGGGCAACATAACAGGAAGGAAAAATAAATAAATAATTAAAACCAACAGATTACAAGCCCAACAGTAACTCCCCCAGCAGAAAAGCAGCGCAGATGCCTGCATCCGCCTCTAGCAAGTGGGGGCAGGGCAGGAGGGGCAGGAGGTGCGGGCTGCAGTGCTTTTTAAGAATTGGGCAGGAACGCCCCTCACTAACCAGAACAAACTAACTTGGGCTAGCAAACCAGACTGTGGGATAGCTACCATGTGAAAAGCTCGAACATAAGACACCCAGGACCATGCACAGAACAAAGGACGGAATGGAATACCCGGCTGCAGACCATCCCCCGCCGGGGACAGGCAGCCAGAGCCATAAGGGCTGGAAGGGGGCAATCGCAGCCCTGGGGAGACTTTACCTACCAAACTGCAAGCAGGCTTCTTTGCTAAGACTTCTGGGGGTGCTGGACAGTCACCATCTGCCTCACAAGGGGCGCCAGCGGTACACCCAGAAAACTGAGCAACAGAGACAGGAAAGGTGATAAGTCGCAGTGACCGCGCTCGCCAAACACCTGAGCTACTCGGACCTGGGAAGGGCACAAAATGCAGTCCCAACCGAATCTGTCCCTCTGAGGGCTACCTGAGCGCCAAACCTGAGCGGCTTAGACTGGGGAGGTTCATGCAGCCTAGGGCTGGCCTCAGACGGTTCCCAGCGGAGCAACATAGACCCTGAGCGCTTTGTGCACTGCAAGCAGGGGCAGGCCCAGCGGGGCTGAGACACTGCATGCACACGACAGTGTTATTTGTTTGCAGCATCCCTCCCTCCCCACAGCGTGACTGAACAAGTGAGCTTAAAAAAAAAAGTGTCCACCACCGCTCCCACTGTGTCAGGATGGAAATCAGACACTGAAGAGACCAGCAAACAGAAGTTAAGCAGAGGGAACCGCCTTGGAAGTGACCCCACACTGCCCACACCACCAGAGAAAGGGCTAGATATATCTTTACTATTTCTTTTTTTTTATGTTTTTTGGTTTTTGTTGATGTTGTTGTGTGGTTGTTTTTTCTTCTTCTTTTTTTTTCTAACTGTTTAAAATTGTTAAGTCCTCTATTTCTCCTTTAATTCTTATTTCTATAACCTATTATTACTTTTCAAAAGAAAAAGACCCTATTTTTTTAAGCAAATGCATATATAGTCTATGTGTGGTTGTTGTTGTTGTTGTTGTTTAATAATTCTTGTGGCTTTTTTCTTTTTCTTTTTTTTCCTTCTTCTTTTCTTTAATATTGTATTTTTGAAAATCCAACCTCTACTCTAGATTTTTAATCTTTGCTTTTTGGTTTTTGTTGTCAATTTTGTACATTTAAAAACCCAATCTTCAGTACCCAGTTTTACCTGAGAGCGAGATTACTACCTTGACCACTTTCTCCTCCTTTGGACTCTCCTTTTTCTCTACCAGGTGGCCTCTGTCTCTTTCCTCCCCCTTCTCTTCTCTACCCAGCTCTGTGAATCTCTGTGTGTTCCAGATGGTGGAGAACACTCAGGGAACTGGTTACTGTCTGGATTTGTCTCTCTCCTTTTCATTTCCCTCTTTTATCCTCCTGGCCACCTCTGTCTACTTCCTCTCTCTCCTCCTCCCTGTATAACTCCGTGAATACTTCTGAGCGGTCCAGACTGTGGCGGGCACATAAGGAAGTGATTACTGGCCAGCTTGCTCTCTCCTCTTTTGATCCCACCTCATCTCATTCCAGTCACTTCTAACTACCCCCTCCCTCTTCTCTTCTCCATGTAACTCAGTGAACCTCTCTGGGTGTCCCTCAATGTGGAGAAACCTTTCATCTTTAACCTAGATGTTTTATCATCGGTGCTGTATAGATGGAGAAGTCTAGAGGCTAGGGTAAAAATAAAACTGAAAACCAGAAGCAGGAGGCTTAAGTCCAAATCCTGAGAACATCAGAGTAACTCCTGAATCCAGGGAACATTATTCGATAGGAACTCATCAAACGCCTCCATACCTACACTGAAACCAAGCACCACCCAAGGGCCAACAAGTTCCAGAGCAAGACATACCATGCAAATTCTCCAGCAACACAGGAACACACCCCTGAGCTTCAATATACAGGCAGCTCAAAGTTACTCCAAACAATTGATGTCTCATAACCCATTACTGGTCATTCTATTGCACTCCAGAGAGAAGAAATCCAGCTCCACCCTCTAGAACTCCAACACAAGCCTCCCTAACCAAGAAACCTTGACAAGCCACTGATACAACCCCACCCACAGTGAGGAAGCTCCGTAATAAAGAGAACACCACAAATTCCCAGAATATAGAAAGGCCACCCCAAACGCAGCAATACAACCAAGAGGAAGAGACAGAGGAATACTCAGCAGGTAAAGGAACAGGAGAAATGCCCACCAAACCAAACAAAAGAGGAAGATATAGGGAATCTACCTGATAAAGAATTCCAAATATTGATAGTGAAAATGATCCAAAATCTTGAAATAAAAATAGAATCACAGATAAATAGCCTGGACACAAGGATTGAGAAGATGCAAGAAAGGTTTAACAAAGACCTAGAAGAAATAAAAAAGAGTCAGTACATAATGAATAACGCAATAAATGAGATCAGAAACACTCTGGAGGCAACAAATGGTAGAATAATGGAGGCAGAAGATAGGATTAGTGAAATAGAAGATAGAATAGTAGAAATTAGTGAATCAGAGAGGAAAAAAGAAAAAAGAATTAAAAGAAATGATGACAATCTCAGAGACCTCCAGGACAATATGAACATTCGAATATACTCCAACATTCAAATTATAAGAGTCCCAGAAGAAGAAGACAAAAAGAAAGGCCATGAGAAAATCCTTGAGGAGATAATAATTTAAAACTTCCCTAAAATGGGGAAGGAAATAATCACCCAAGTCCAAGAAACCCAGAGAGTTCCAAATAGGATAAACCCAAGGCGAAACACTCCAAGACACATATTAATCAAATTAACAAAGACCAAACACAAAGGACAAATATTAAAAGCAGCAAGGGAAAAACAGCAAATAACACACAACGGGATTCCCATAAGGACAACTGCAGATATTTCAATAGAAACTCTTCAGGCCAGGAGGGAATGGCAAGACATACTTAAAGTGATGAAAGAAAATAACCTACAGCCCAGATTACTGTACCCAGCAAGGATCTCATTCAAATATGAAGGAGAAATCAAAAGCTTTACAGACATTCAAAAGCTGAGAGAATTCAGCACCACCAAACCAGCTCTCCAACAAATGCTAAAGGATCTTCTCTAGACAGGAAACACAAAAAGGGTGTATAAACCCGAACCCAAAACAATAAAGTAAATGGCAATGGGATCATACTTATCAATAATTACCTTAAATGTAAATGGGTTGAATGCCCCGACCAAAAGACAAAGACTGGCTGAATGGATACAAAAACAAGACCCTTATATATGCTGCCTACAAGAGACCCACCTCAAAACAAGGGACACATACAGACTGAAAGTGAAGGGCTAGAAAAAGATATTTCACGCAAATAGAGACCAAAAGAAAGCAAGAGTGGCAATACTCATATCCAATAAAATAGACTTTAAAACAAAGGCTGTGAAAAGAGACAAAGAAGGCCACTACATAATGATCAAAGGATCAATCCAAGAAGAAGATATAACAATTATAAATACATATGCAACCAATATAGGAGCCCCACAATATGTAAGACAAATGCTAACTATGAAAGGGGAAATTAACAATAACACAATAATAGTGACAGACTTTAATACCCCACTAACACCTATGGATAGATCAATTAAACAGAAAATTAACAAAGAAACACAAACTTTAAATGATACAATAGACCAGTTAGACCTAATTGATATCTATAGGACATTTCACCCCCAAAAAATGAAGTTCACCTTTTTCTCCAGTGCTCACGGAACCTTCTCCAGGACAGATCACATCCTGGGCCATAAATCTAACCATGATAAATTCAAAAAAATCTAAATCATTCCAAGCATCTTTTCTGACCATAATGCATTAAGATTAGATCTCAATTACAGGAGAAAAACTATTAAAAATTCCGACATATGGAGGCTGAAAAACACGCTTCTGAATAACCAACAAATCATGGAAGAAATCAAAAGAGAAATCAAAATATGCATAGAAGCAAGTGAAAATGAAAACACAATGACCCAAAACCTGTGGGACACTATAAAAACAATGCTAAGAGGAAAGTTCATAGCAATACAGGCATACCTCAAGACACAAGAAAAAAGTCAAATAAATAACCTAACTCTACACCTAAAGCAACTAGAAAGGGAAGAAATTAAGAACCCGAGAGCTAGTAGAAGGAAAGAAATCTTAAAAATTAGGGCAGAAATAAATGCAAAAGAAACAAGAGACCATAGCAAAAATCAACAAAGCCAAAAGCTGGCTCTTTGAGAAGATAAATAAAATTGACAAACCATTAGCCAGACTCATCAAGAAACAAAGGAAGAAGAATCAAATCAACAAAATTAGAAATGAAAACAGAGAGATCACAACAGACAACACAGAAATACAAAAGATCATAAGAGACTACTATCAGCAATTATATGCCAATTAAATGGACAACGTGGAAGAAATGGACAAATTCTTAGAAAAGTACAACTTTCCAAAACTGAACCAGGAAGAAATAGAAAATCTTAACAGACCCATCACAAGCATGGAAATTGAAACTGTAATCAGAAATCTTCCAGCAAACAAAAGCCCAGGACTGGAAGCCTTCACAGCTGAATTCTACCAAAAATTTCAAGAAGAGCTAATACCTATCCTACTGAAACTCTTCCAGAAAGTTGCAGAGGAAGGTAAACTTCCAAACTCATTCTGTGAGCCTACCATCACCCTAATACCAAAACCTGACAAAGATGCCACAAAAAAAGAAAACTACAGGCCAATATCACTGATGAACATAGACGCAAAAATCCTCAATAAAATTCTAGCAATCAGAATCCAACAACACATTAAAAAGATCATACACAATGACCAAGTGGGCTTTATCCCAGGGATGCAAGGATTCTTCAATATCCACAAATCAATCAATGTAATTCACCACATTAACAAATTGAAAAATAAAAGCCATATGATTATCTTAATAGATGCAGAGAAGGCCTTTGACAAAATTCAACATCCATGTATGATAAAAACTCTCCAGAAAGCAGGAATAGAAGGAACATACCTCAACACAATAAAAGCTATATATGACAAACCCACAGCAAACATTATCCTCAATGGTGAAAAATGGAAAGCATTTCCCCTAAAGTCAGGAACAAGACAAGGGTGCCCAGTTTCACCACTACTATTCAACATAGTTCTGGAAGTTTTGGACACAGCAATCAGAGCAGAAAAAGAAATAAAAGGAATCCAAATTGGAAAGGAAGAAGTAAAACTCTTGCTGTTTGCAGATGACATGATCCTCTACATAGAAAACCCTAAAGACTCCACCAGAAAATTACTAGAGGTCATCAATGAATATAGTAAAGTTGCAAGATATAAAATCAACACACAGAAATCCCTTGCATTCCTATACACTGCTAATGAGAAAGTAGAAAAGGAAATTAAGGAAACATTCCATTCACCATTGCAACGAAAAGAATAAAATACTTAGGAATATATCTACCTAAAGAAACTAAAGACCTATATATAGAAAACTACAAACACTGGTGAAAGAAATCAAAGAGGACACTAATAGATGGAGAAATATACCATGTTCATTGATCGGAAGAATCAATATAGTGAAAATGAGTATACTACCCAAAGCAATCTACAGATTCAATGCAATCCCTATCAAGCTACCAGCGGTATTTTTCACAGAGCTAGAACAAATAATTTCACAATTTGTATGGAACTACAAAAAACCATGAATAGCCAAAGCAATCTTGAGAAAGAAGAATGGAACTGGAGGAATCAACCTGCCTGACTTCAGGCTCTACTACAAAGCCACAGTCATCAAGACAGTACGGTACTGGCACAAAGACAGAAATGTAGCTCAATGGAACAAAATAGAAAGCCCAGAGATAAATCTACACACCTATGGACACCTTATCTTTGACAAAGGAGGCAAGAATATGCAGTGGAGAAAAGACAATCTCTTTAACAAGTGGTGCTGAGAACACTGGCCAACCACTTGTAAAAGAATGAAACTAGATCACTTTCTAACACCACACACAAAAATAAACTCAAAATGGATTAAAGATCTAAACGTAAGACCAGAAACTATAAAACTCCTAGAGGAGAATATAGGCAAAACACTCTCTGACATAAATCACAGCAGGATCCTCTATGACCCACCTCCCAGAATTCTGGAAATAAAAGCAAAAATAAACAAATGGGATCTAATTAAAATTAAAAGCTTCTGCACAACAAAGGAAAATATAAGCAAGGTGAAAAGACAGCCTTCTGAATGGGAGAAAATAATAGCAAATGAAGCAACTGACAAACAACTAATCTCAAAAATATACAAGCAACTCCTGCAGCTCAATTCCAGAAAAATAAACGACCCAATCAAAAAAGGGGCCAAAGAACTAAATAGACATTTCTCCAAAGAAGACATACGGATGGCTAAAAAACACACAAAAAGATGCTCAACATCACTCGTTATTAGGGAAATGCAAATCAAGACCACAATGATGTACCACTTCACACCAGTCAGAATGGCTGTGATCCAAAAGTCTACAAGCAATAAATGCTGGAGAGGGTGTGGAGAAAAGGGAACCCTCTTACACTGTTGGTGGGAATGTAAACTAGTACAGCCACTATGGAGAACAGTGTGGAGATTCCTTAAAAAATTGCAAATAGAACTACCTTATGACCCAGCAATCCCACTGCTGGGCATACACACTGAGGAAACCAGAATTGAAAGAGACACATGTACCCCAATGTTCATCGCAGCACTGTTTATAATAGCCAGGACATGGAAGCAACCTAGATGTCCATCAATAGACGAATGGATAAGAAAGCTGTGGTACATATACACAATGGAGTATTACTCAGCCATTAAAAAGAATACATTTGAATCAGTTCTAATGGGATGGATGAAACTGGAGCCGATTATACAGAGTGAAGTAAGCCAGAAAGAAAAACACCAATACAGTATACTAACACATATATATGGAATTTAGAAAGATAGTAATGATGACCCTGTATGCGAGATAGCAAAAGAGACACGGATGTGTAGAGCAGACTTTTGGACTCTGAGGGAGAGGGAGAGGGTGGGATGATTTGGGAGAATGGCATTGAAACATGCATACTATCATGTAAGAAACGAATCGCCAGTCTATGTTCGATGCAGGATACAGGATGCTTGGGGCTGGTGCACAGGAATGATCCAGAGAGATGATATGGGGTGGGAGGTGGGAGGGGGGTTCATGTTTGGGAACTCATGTACACCTGTGGTGGATTCATGTTAATGTATGGCAAAACCAATACAGTACTGTAAAGTAAAATAAAGTAAAAATTAAAATTTAAAAAAAAAGTGAAAAAAAAGACCTTCATAATACTTAAAATCAAATATATGTGTGAAATCAAGCTAACAATTGTTTAACTAACATAAATGTACACAATTGTTAAAATATCACCTATTTTATTAGCAATGCTGTTTATTGCTTGCCATTAAAAGTCTGCACAGTAGCATTTATGTGGTAGTAAGTTAGGAGTTAGGTTTCTATATATATAATAAACAAAACAGTGACAAATTTATAAAAAATGTTCTGTATGGTTTATAGCAAAATAAAAATAAGTAATATCACTGGAAAAAAAGAAAAAATAAAATAAAAAATAAATAAATAAAAACTTTGGGTACATTCAAGATTCAACTACCTCCAATTAAAATAAATAAATTTATATTAAAAAAAGATTCAACTACAAAATGAGACATTTCCACAACTGCATCTGCTTTCCAGAGGTCCAGGTGAAGTCCTTGTGGAATGAAACGCTTGTAAGTAGAGGCAGGGGGAGCAGAGGCAATCTGAATGTTGAACTGAAGTCAGCTTCCTGGAACAAGATCCTTGGTGACTAGTTTGGCCTTATAGACACACCTTGATGCCATCATCCAAACAACAGTGTTTCAATATCTGACCATAGTTATTACATTGTTCCATTTGCTGTCTTAATCCCAGCCCTTCTCACCAGATTTCCTCTTTTCCAAGCTAATCACCCCTATATCTTCAACTGTTTCTCATTAGGAAGTATTTAACACAGTCTTAGAAACAAATTCTACAATCAATAAATGATAATTATATCTTAGTGTTACCAGTACCTGATATTTCACCATCAGTTGCCCTCTGGTGGACAGTTTCCTGATCATTAATGTTGTTCAAATGCTATTTATTATTCATTTCTTAATGATGATAATATTAAGAACTAACATTTATGGTGTGCTATGCTGTCAGTGTATCAAGCACTTTGCTTATAAACAATTTGTTTACAGACAAATCATGAAAACAATGTGTTTACAAACATTCTAATTGAATGTGCAGAACACACATGGTTGTCCTCATTTTACAAATCAGGAAACCAAGGCCTAGAATCATTAAAAAAAAAAAAAAAAAAGACTGTTGACGTAACATAGCCAAGGGGTTGCAACTGTAGTCTTGTGCATCTTCTCCCATGCTCTCAACTATTGGTACAGCATTGTCATCTTATAACTTTCCCCTGTTTCTCACTTAAATTGTGGTAGCCTCCATTCTCTTTCCACTTAACAGTGTTTCTAAGGTCAAATCTATGGCCATACAGATGGATGGATTTGGAGCCTTTTTATGCTACTTGGTTATTTGGCTTATTTCTTTCTCAAAATCTAACTTTTGCTTGTGGTGCATGCATGCTCAATTATGTCTGACTCTTTGTGACCTCATGGACTGTGGCCCACCAGCCTCCTCTGTCCATGAAATTTTGCAAGCAAGAATACTGGAGTGGGCTGCCATTTCCTTCTCCAGGTGATCTTCCTAATCCAGGAATTGAACTCAGATCTCTTATGTATCTTGCATGGGCAGGTGGGTTCTTTACCACCAACACTGCCTGGGAAGCTTACTTTAGTTTAAAAATTGCATATACTCTTTCATTTATCTTTTAATTATCTGCAGAATTAAAAATGTTTCACTATTCCTTTCTTATGTAAATCCTTCTTTGTTTGAATTTCATGACATTTCCTCTCCTGTTTTCCTCTGACAACTGTAACAACTTTTTCTCAGTTTTCTTCTCTTCCAATCATAGTTGTTTCCATCAGGATTTTGTCAGTATGTTTTATTTTTTACACTTTCACTAGCATAGAGAATTTCCAAACATGGAATTAAAGATAATCACAAATCAAGAATTAAGTGTGACTGGAAGCTAAGAAAAGACTCTTGGAAATCAATGTATATTAGCAAAATTAAAAACTCAAGCAAAAAGCTGAAGATCAGTATGAATATGGTTGAAACCCATGTTTGGAAGATGTCCCATAAGATATCTATAAATAAATATATCAGAAAGAGGCTGATGCATGTTGATGTATGGCAGAAACCAACACAATATTGTAAAACAATTATCCTTCAATTAAAAACAAATAAATCTTAAAAAGAATTATTGGAATGTAAAATAGAAAGACAAAAAGAGAAAATCGGGATATAGTAATTAATCAATATGGAAGATACCTACAGATATTTTAATAGGAATTTCAGGAAGAAAAATTAGAGAGGCCAGAAAAGAAGTAATAATCAAGGAAATAGAAGAGAATTTCTCCTTATTTAGTTCTTCCCCAAGCACTACAGATAATACTCTGAGCCAAGTCCTTTGGCTTGTTGTTTTGCAGATGCTGAAACCCCCAGTAGGTGGAAGAAGTTAACTGTATGCTGTCCACAAGCATGTAGACCTCAGACCATTTGGAACCAGAAGGTTGATGATATTGACTCCCAATTACCTCACCACCAACCAGTCAAAAGCATATCCATGAGCTGATCACATACCTTACAATCCTCTGCCTCATCCAGTCTTAAAAAACCTTTCCCCGAAAGGCTTCTGGGAGTTTAGACCTTTTAAGCACTAGCTACTTAGACTCCTTGTTTGGTATCCTGCAATAAATGTTGCACTTCCCTTCACCACTACCCGGAGTCAGTAAATTGGCTTTACTACACACAGGCAAGTGGACCCAAGTTTGGTTTGGTAACAATGTTGGCAACCCAGATGGAGCAGAAGTCCTAAGGGGGCATCTTGTCCATGACACATCAATTCCTGAATGATGGCAGTTCTTGCATACTGTCCAGAAGCTGCCTGAGCACTTTTGTCTTGGGGACAGCCCCAAGTGCTTGCCATTGACCAGGCATTGCTGGCTCCCAGTGCTTTCAATTCTGAGATGAAGGAAGCAAGGCTCTGGTTTTGGTTTGTCTATACAAATGAACATTAGTAGACATTTGGGAGTTGACAGACTCAATATAGGAGGGTAAGTCGCTTTCGTGTGTACAACCAAAACCTCCCTTCCTCTCTACCCTGGGCTTTCCTCCTCAAATAAGCCTGTTTGTTTTGTATTGATGTGGGGTACCCTGTTGGAAAGAAGAGTAGCTATTGGACGTCTATCATATTTGTGAAATGATTCCTTGCTTATTTAGACGCTAATGTTTGGCTTTAGAGCCACCATTTATGCTTTGTTTTTCATTTCTGGGGAGCATGCCCTCCGGGTCACATTTTGGAAAAATAATCTTATTATAGCTATGAACCTATGACTAAGAAATATTATTTAAAACTGTGTGGTCACAAAATTGTTTAGACTCTGGAAAAAATTAGTTAAGATGAAGCTCTTTTGAAATTCCAAAACTGGTTCTTTTTTGCATACATAGTTAGAAAAAGCTAGTTTGATAAAATTAGAATTCTGACCCTGAGACAACAAAAATATTCCTAGGAAAAAGCTTGAAGTTTTAACTTTAATCATGCCTTTGAAATACAAACACAGCCCACTTTGCCTGAGAACTTTGGCCTTAGAACTGCAAACCAAAGGTAAAATGTGTAAAGAGACTCTTTAAGCTCAAATAAGTAAATTTAACCTGTTCTGAATGTTATTTTTGGTTTTGCATTTGCCAGTTAAATTGCCGTGATATCCATGGTCATGATTCCCCTATCCTTCTATTTACATTTTATTTGTTCTTTAAAGGAGAAATTCTTCCTTAAAAAACTTGAGAAAATTGTTGGACTTCGCCCTTTTGTTTTTGTCCTGAAGGAATTAGATTCTGGTCTTTGTGTGTATGTCTGCATTTGTCTATGTGTAAGTGTGCCAGCCATGGGAAACTCAAATTTGTTTCCCAATGCAACCCCTTGAGGTACATTTTCCAGAAATGGAGAATTTCAGCTGTAAGCCAATGAAATATGAAAAGATGGTTTTAAATTGATATTAAGGCTTTTACCATATCAATATCAATTTAATTTAAAATCAAGAAGCAAGTAATTGTTAACTGTATGTCATACCAGTATTTCAGGATTAACAAACATATATGATATTAAGGCTTTTACCCCTGGAGAAGGAAATGGCAACCCACTCCAGTACTCTTGCCTGGAAAATCCGATGGATGGAGGAGCCTGGTAGGTTACAGTCCACGGGGTCGCAAAGAGTTGGACACGGCTGAGCGACTTCACTCACAAGGCTTTTATAGGTTACAATGATAATACATGTAATTAAAGCTACTAAAATGATCAAAAAAAGTATTTTGGTGTCTAAAGAAATCAGTATATATGTTGTCAATGATAGAAGATATGAAGACTGGATATATATTTGTTGGAGACAGGGTGGGAAAAAAATGGGAGCAATTAAAATGGATTTAGAAAGCTATGAAAATTTTGTAGAAAAAGAATCTTGAAAAAAGAGTTTTGTACATGGCCAGAATTTATTAAGATTAGACTGAAATTAATTAGTTAAATGAATATTGTTATTAACAGTAAGCTAATACAGGTTGGAATTTGGTTCTGTCTATTATGAACACAAAGTTCTGTTAGAATGCTGCTTTTGATAATACACTGAATTTCTTTCTCTAGCTAACTTTAGGATGCTTCAGGGAACTCAGAAAAATATTAAACTAACTGGGATTATTTGGTAGATTAAATTTCATGGGAAACATCATCAAGTAAAAGGTAACGTTAAGCCTTCTTTTCGCTATGTCTATAAAAATGTATTTTATAGGTGTTCCAGAAATTATATGAAATTCCTGGAGATCATATATGTTCTGATATAAAATGTTACCTGTCATCAAAATTGAGGCCCACACTAATGCCCAAACTGGCTTTCATGCAAAGGCAAAAACAGAATCTGTTAAGATTGTGGCACAGGTAGATAAAGGCCATTATACTTATTTAAAAAATTAGCCCCTCATGTCAGACTTTTGCCATCCTGATGTCCTTGAACCATAGCAACAGTTTGTCCTAAAAGAGAGGAATTAGGATGGGTAAACAATAGCTGTGAATTAAACAGTCAGGGCTATGGTACACCCAGCGTTTCTCATGATGTACTCTGCATATAAGTTAAATAAGCAGGGTGACAATATACAACCTTGACGTACTCCTTTCCATATTTGGAACCAGTCTGTTGTTCCATGTCCAGTTCTAACTGTTGCTTCTTGACTTGCATACAGATTTCTCAAGAGGCAGGTTAGGTGGTCTGGTATTCCCATCTCTTTCAGAATTTTCCACAGTTTATTGTGATCCACACAGTCAAAGGCTTTGGCATAGTCAATGAAGCAGAAATAGACGTTTTTCTGGAACTCTCTTGCTTTTTCAATGATCCCGCAGATGTTGGCAATTTGATCTCTGGTTCCTCTGCCTTTTCTAAAGTTAGCTTTAACATCTGGAAGTTCACAGTGCACGTATTGCTGAAGCCTGGCTTGGAGAATTTTGAGCATCACTTTACTAGCATGTGAGATGACCGCAATTGTGCAGTAGGTTGAACATTCTTTGGCATGGCCTTTCTTTAGGATTGGAATGAAAACTGACCTTTTCCAGTCCTGTGGTCACTGCTGAGTTTTCCAAATTTGCTGGCATATTGAGTGCATCACTTTCACAGCATCATCTCTCAGGATTTGAAATAGCTCAACTGGAATTCCATCACTTCCACTTGCTTTGTTCATAGTGATGCTTTCTAAGGCCCACTTGACTTCATATTCCAGGATGTCTGGCTCTAGGTGAGTGATCATACCATCATGATTAACTCGGACATGAAGATCTTTTTTTGTACCGTTCTTCTGTGTATTCTTGCCACCTCTTCTTAATATCTTCTGCTTCTGTTAGGTCCATACCATTTCTGTCCTTTATCGAGCCTATCTTTGCATGATATGTTCCCTTGATATCTCTAATTTTCTTGAAGAGATCTCTAGTCTTTCCCATTCTGTTGTTTTCCTCTATTTTTTTTTTACACTGATGGCTGAGGAAGACTTTCTTATCTCTCCTTGCTATTCTTTGGAACTCGGCATTCAAATGGGAATATTCTTCCTTTTCTCCTTTGCTTTTTGCTTCTCTTCTTTTCACAGCTATTTGTAAGGCCTCCCCAGACAGCCATTTTGCTTTTTTGCATTTCTTTTCCATGGGGATGGTCTTGATCCCTGTCTCCTGTACAATGTCCCGAACCTCCGTCCATAGTTAATCAGGCACTCTATCAGATCTAATCCCTTAAATCTATTTCTCACTTCCACTGTATAATCATAAGGGATTTGATTTAGGTCATACCTGAATGGTCAAGTGGTTTTCCCTACTTTCTTCAATTTAAGTCTGAATTTGGCAATAAGGAGTTCATGTGCTGCGATTCATGGGGTCACAAAGAGTCGGATATGACTGAGCGATTGAACTGAACTGATGGCACACCCAAGACAGTCACTTGACTCTTTCCAGCTCCCTGAACAACTCCATTTTTCTATCTGATGGGTTAAATCCTTCCCGTGATGCAAAGCCAATGCTCTCACAGTGAAAAAGGAAATGACATTCTTCTTGGTGGTATACTTTCTACAGTCTCCAGTGACCAAGGCACTCCCTTCACTGGACAAATCACACTAGCCTTAACAAAAACCTCACAAACTTATTGAAATTATCTGTCATTATCATCCTCAGTCATGAGGCAAGGTCAACAAAACTAATGGAAAGAAACAGGCTTGAGCAGAACAAAAATTAATTACATAGGATTGAATGAACCAAAAAATATAATTATAACTTGTATGACATTTTGTCTGACATATTACTGGCTTAATCTTTGTATTTCAGATTTAAAGGAACATTTGCCCTTAAGCTGATTATAATTTATAGCAACTTGGTAAATTATACTTTGTAAATAGGATTGAAATGTTTCTCTTTCCTCCCTACGTGATCCCTCCAGAAATTAGAAACTCTCAGGTGCCAGAAGCCTTATCAATGAGTAAGGAAGGTCACCTCTTAACAAGTTCAAGAATCTCAAAGGAGTTCCCTGGTGGCCTAGTGGTTAGGATTCAGTGCCATCACTGCTCTGGCCCAGCTTTGATCCTTGGTTGGGAACTGAAATCATGCAAACTGGGATTATACATAGTACAATTATATATGTGTGTGTGTCTATGTGTATATCTCAAGATATTTTGAGGACCTTGAGAAGAGAAGAATTCACCCAAATTGATAGATACTGCAGGCAGAATCTGTTACAAGCCATTGGTGTGGCTTGACTGACCTTGACACTCCTTTTAAAAGTTCAATCTGAGAAGCTTTTAAAAGCTCAATGTGAGATTCCTTATGAGTTTCAGCACAGCTGATTTTTTCAAAGTCTATGTGATTAGATAACCAGACTTATTTTGCAAACAAACTAATATTAACTTGGCTGTGTTTGGTAAAAATTAGGGTAATTTTAGAGAAAAAAATGATTGCGCTTCAATATAAAATTCTGCTGCTGCTACTGATGCTGTTTAATCACTGAGTCATGTCCAGCTCTTTGTGACCCCATGGACTGCAGCCCACGAGGCTCCTCTGTAAGGGGGAATTTTCAGGCAAGAATACTGGAATGGGATGCCATTTCCTTCTTCAAAGGATCTTCCCGACCTAGGGACTGAACTCATGTCTCCTGCTTGGCAGGGGGTTCTTTACCACTGAGCCACATGGGAAGCCCATGTTAAATTCTAGTTTTGCTCATTGAGATCCGTATTTATTGTCTAAATCTCATTTCCCAAGTAGCTATTTTTACTATGTTACATTGTTGTAAAGCTTAATTAATTGAGTTATTAAAAAAATATTCTAAGCTTGTTTCTGAAACTGATCACTGTAATCTATTTTGGGGTGAAGATCAGATGCCCCCTGATCTATAATCAGGGGATTATGCATACTGGAAGAAGCATAATTTAAAGGATTGTCTCCAACCTAGATGAAAGATGACATCAGGTAGCCTTAAGTACATCATGCACTAAGAAACTGAAGGAAATTAACTCTTAAATTTATATTACCTACTTGAGAAGGGCCACTATATTGGGCTGGTCTGTAGAAAGGACTGCTGTCCCCAAACAATATTAATACCAGGATGAGAAGACAACAGCAGTGATATGCAACTGACCCAGACAGGCCTTAAGATCTGACATACAAATCTAAGTGAATTGTTTACCAAATGTTTTTCTCCCTATCAACACTGAAAGTTACTGTTTCAGTCATTTCAGTAACAACAACTATATGTTGTCACATAATGGAAGTCTAGAAAAAATTCCAAGTAAGAACTAATTAATAGATACAATTTACTTAGTTGTATATAGAATAATGACCCTCCAAAGATAATTGTATTCTAATCCCAGAATTTGTGAATGTGTTAGGTTACATGGTTAAGGGAAATTAATATCACAGATGGAATTAAGTTTGTTCCTTATCTGACTTTTTTAAAATTGATGTTATATGTATTTTATGACAATTTTAAACATTTAAAAATACTTTCAAATGACATACAATAAATTTCACATATTAAAACTATATAATAGATTTTACTTTTGGCGTATGCATACAATTATGACATCATCATCACAATGAAAACAATGAACTTATTTATCATCTCCAATATATTCACTGTGTAATCCTGTGCTTCCCCTAGCCCCAGCTCCTACTCTCAGCCAACAACTGATTTTGTAATTACTAGAGATTAATGTATGTTTTCTAAAATTATATATATATATAGAATCAGTATGTAAAAAAAGAAAAGAAAGTTATTGTTTTACTTTTAAACTACACTGTTGCCCTCAGTAGTTATGATAGAAATAAAATTCTCTAATGAAGTTTTACAGAGTATTACCACTATGATGTGTAATACTGCTGGCTAAAATTTATTGCTGAAAGCACAAGTATAATGCTCATGTGACAATTGAGTATGATTGATAAAATGTATAGCCTATAAAATGTTTTCCCATTAACATACCTCTGAGCCTGTCTGCAATATCTGATTAGTTTTCCCCCAACATGGATAACTAGACAAATAGAAAGGAGGTCTAAAATAGAGGACATGATCTAACCCTGTGGCAGGCAGCTGAACTACCCCAGCATTAAGGGACAGATACTCTGATCATCAGTGCTTTCTATTGAAAGATTCAGAATCAAAAGGGCAAAATCATGAAAGAAATTTTTGCATATTGAGGTATGTAGGGTCTTTCTGGCTTTAGGCTAACCAAAATAGCCTGTTTGTGGCCTTTTAAACATGCATTGTACATCTGCTTTAACCATTAAGAAAAAAATGCATTTAAAAAATCAGAATGGAATAACTATGGTTCAAACATCCAAAATAGAGCTCGGTAGCCATTGTGGATATGAGTTCAGATACATTCCTACGTTACCAAGAACTTGAGTTTTCTAAATTTATTCAGCTCAGTGCAGTTGCTCAGTCGTGTCTGACTCTTTAAGACCCCATGAATCGCAGCATGCCAGGCCTCCCTGTCCATCACCAACGCCCAGAGTTCACTTTTCTTATATGCAAGCCTAATTCCTAAATAAAATAAAATAAAACAATAATGGAGTCTAGGGCCAGCTAAGTTATTTACATAAGAGAGTAAGTAAGGACATTTGCAAATATTTATGGACTCAGACTATATACTTCCTGAGTACACTTAATTTACTCAATGGCATACTCTAACAAAATTTAAAATAGATCAATAACCTCAGATATGCAGATGACACCACCCTTATGGCAGAAAGTGAAGAGAAACTCAAAAGCCTCTTGATGAAAGTGAAAGAGGAGAGTGAAAAAGTTGGCTTAAAGCTCAACACTCAGAAAACGAAGATCATGGCATCTGGTCCTATCACTTCATGGGAAATAGATGGGGAAACTGTGGAAACAGTGTCAGATGTTATTTTTTTGGTCTCCAAAATCACTGCAGATGGTGACTGCAGCCATGAAATTAAAAGATGCTTACTCCTTGGAAGGAAAGTTGTGACCAACCTAGATAGAATATTGAAAAGCACAGACATCACTTTGCCAATAAAGGTCCATCTAGTCAAGGCTGTGGTTTTTCCTGTAGTCATGTACGGATGTGAGAGTTGGACTGTGAAGAAGGCTGAGCACCAAAGAATTGATGCTTTTGAAGTGTGGTGTTGGAGAAGACTCTTGAGAGTCCCTTGGACTGCAAGGAGATCCAACAAGTCCATCCTAAAGGACATCAGCCCTGGGTGTTCCTTGGAAGGAATGATGCTAAAGCTGAAACTCCAGTACTTTGGCCACCTCATGTGAAGAGCTGACTCATTGAAAAAGACTCTGATGCTGGGAGGGATTGGGGGTAGGAGGAAAAGGGGACGACAGAGGAGGAGATGGTTGGATGGCATGACCGACTCGATGGACGTGACTTTGAGTGAACTCCGGGAGTTGGTGATGGACAGGGAGGCCTGGCGTGCTGTGAATCATGGAGTCTCAAACAGTCAGACATGACTGAGGGACTGAACTGAACTCAACTCAACTGAAAACAGCAAATTACCTGATTTAAAAGTGGGCAGAAGTCATAAATAGACATTTTCCCAAAGATATACAGATGGCCAACCAACACATTAAAAGATGCTTAATTCACTAATCACCAAAGAAATGCATATCAAGACCACAATGAGATATCATCTAACACCTGTCAAAACTGCTATTATCAAAAAGTCTACAAATGACAAATATTGATCATAGTGATGATGTGGAAAAAAGGGAACGCTGGTACCCTTATGATGGGAATGTAGATTAATAAAGTCACTATGGAAAACAGTACGGATTTTGCTCAAAAACTGAAACTACAGCCAACATCAGTCCAGTTCAGTCGCTCAGTCGTGTCCGACTCTTTGCGACCCCATGAATCGCAGCACGCCAGGCCTCCCTGTCCATCACCAAATCCCAGAGTTCACTCAGACTCGCATTCATCGAGTCGATGATGCCATCCGGCCATCTCATCCTCTGTCGTCCCCTTCTTCTCCTGCCCCCAATCCCTCTCAGCATCAGAGTCTTTTTCAATGAGTCAACATTTCTCATGAGGTGGCCAAAGTACTGGAGTTTCAGCTTTAGCATCATTCCTTCCAAGGAACACCCAGGGCTGATCTCCTTTAGAATGGACTGGTTGGATCTCCTTGCAGTCCAAGGGACTCTCAAGAGTCTTCTCCAACACCACAGTTCAAAAGCATCAATTCTTCAGCGCTCAGCCTTCTTCACAGTCCAACTCTCACATCCATATATGACTACAGGAAAAACCACAGCCTTGACTAGACGGACATAAGTCGGCAAAGTAATGTCTCTGCTTTTGAATATGCTATCTAGGTTGGTCATAACTCTTCTTCCAAGGAGTAAGCATCTTTTAATTTCATGGCTGCAGTCACCATCTGCAGTGATTTTGGAGCCCCCCCAAAATAAAGTCTGACACTGTTTCCACTGTTTCCCCATCTATTTCCCATGAAGTGATGGGACCAGATGCCATGATCTTCGTTTTCTGAGTGTTGAGCTTTAAGCCAACGTTTTCACTCTCCTCTTTCACTTTCATCAAGAGGCTTTTGAGTTCCTCTACACTTTCTGCCATAAGGGTGGTGTCATCTGCATATCTGAGGTTATTGATATTTCTCCTGGCAATCTTGATTCCAGCTTGTGTTTCTTCCAGTCCAGCGTTTCTCATGATGTATTCTGCATACATGTTAAATAAGCAGGGTAACAATATACAGCCTTGATGTACTCCTTTCCCTATTTAGAACCAGTCTGTTGTGCCATGTCCAGTTCTAACTGTTGCTTCCTGGCCTGCATATAGGTTTCTCAAGAGGCAGGTCAGGTGGTCTGGTATTCCCATCTCTTTCAGAATGTTCCACAGTTTATTGTAATCCACACAGTCAAAGGCTTTGGCATAGTCAATAAAGAAGAAATAGATGTTTTTCTGGAACTCTCTTGCTTTTTCCATGATCCAGCAGATGTTGGCAATTTGATCTCTGGTTCCTCTGCCTTTTCTAAAACCAGCTTGAACATCAGGGAGTTCATGGTTCACGTATTGCTGAAGCCTGGCTTGGAGAATTTTGAGCATCACTTTACTAGCATCTGAGATGAGTGCAATTGTGCGGTAGTTTGAGCATTCCTCAGCATTGCCTTTCTTTGGGATTGGAATGAAAACTGTCCTTTTCCAGTCCTGTGGCCACTGCTCAGTTTTCCAAATTTGCTGGCATATTGAGTGCAGCACTTTCACAGCATCATCTTTGAGGATTTGAAATAGCTCTACTGGAATTCCATCACCTCCACTTGCTTTGTTCATAGTGATGCCTTCTAAGGCCCACTTGACTTCACATTCCAGGATGTCTGGCTCTAGATTAGTGGTCACAACATCGTGATTATCCGGGTCATGAAGGTCTTTTTTGTACAGTTCTTCTGTGTATTCTTGCCACCTCTTCTTAATATCTTCTGCTTCTGTTAGGTCCATACCATTTCTGTCCTTTATCGAGTCTATCATCTGTTGATGGACATCTAGGTTGCTTCCATGTCCTAGATATTGTAAACAGTGCTGCAATGAACATTGGGGGGTACATGTGTCTCTTTCAATTTTGGTTTCCTCAGTTACACCACATCTTTTTAAATCCATTTATTTGTTGATGAACACTTAGGTTCCTTCCATACCTTAGCTATTGTAAATCATGCTGTTAATAACATTGAGGTGCAGACATCTTTTCAAACTAGCATTTCTTGTTTCAGATATATACCCAAGAGTGGAATTGGTTCATGACAGCCAACATATGACCCCACAATTCCACTCCTGGGTATATATCTGAAAAAAAAAATGCTAGTTTGAAAAGATGTCTGCACCTCAATGTTATTAACAGCATGGTTTACAATAGCAAAGATATGGGAGCAACCTAAGTGTTCATCAACAAATAAATGCATTTAGAAAGATGTGGTGTAACTGAGGAAACCAGAATTGAAAGAGACACATATACCCCCAATGTTCATTGCAGCACTGTTTACAATAGCTAGGACATGGAAGCAACCTAGATGTCCATCGGCAGATGAATAGATAAGAATGCATTTGAATCAGTTCTAGTGAGGTGGATGATACTGGAGCCTATTATACAGAGTGAAGTAAGTCAGAAAGAAAAACACCAATACAGTATAGTGATAGTGAAGTCGCTCAGTTGTGCCCAACTTTTTGCGACCCCATGGACTGTAGCCTGCCAGGCTCCTCCCTCCATGGGATTCTCCAGGCAAGAGTACTGGAGTGGGTTGCCATATATTAATGCATATATATGGAATTTAGAAAGATGGTAACAATGACCCTATATGTGAGACAACAAAAGAGACACAGATGTAAAGAACAGACTTTGGACTCTGTGGGAGATGAGGGTGGGATGATTTGAGAGAATAGCATTGAAACATGTATATTATCGTATGTGAAACAGATCACCAGTCCAGGTTTGATGCATGAGACAGGGTGCTCAGGGCTGGTGCACTGGGATGACCCTGAGGGATGGGGAGGGAGGTGGGAGGGGGGTTCAGGATGGGGAACATATGTACACCCATGGCTGATTTATGTCAATGTATGGCAAAAACCATTACAACATTGTATAGTAATTAGCCCCCAAATAAAATAAATAAATTGATTTTTAAAAAAGATGTAGTGTGTATATATATATACACACACACATATATGTGTGCATGTGTGTGTAATGAAATACTACTCAGACATAAAAAAACATAAAGTTTTGCTATTTGTAACAATATGGATGGACTTGAAGGATATTATACTAAGTAAAATAAGACAGAGAAAGGTAGATATTGGAGGTTAAGTATTTGTGAAATCCAAAAATAAAACAAATGAATATAACAAAACAGATTTTCAGGCATAGAGAACAGACTGGTGGTTACCAGAGGGGAGAGAGAAGTGGGGAGAAACAGGATGGGGCATGGATTGAGAAGTACAAATGTATAAAAACAGACAGGCTACAGGGATGTATTGTATAGCACAGGGAAATATAATCATTATGTTTTGGTGACTTTCAGTGGAATATAATCTATAAAACTGTTGAGTTGCTATGGTGTACACCTGAAACTAGTGTGGTGTTGTAAATTAACTACACTTCAATTTAAAATATAGAGCAAAATAAATATTTCCAAAAAGAGGGGGAAGCTATGGAACTTCAAGATATACTAGTGACCAAAGAAAACAGTAGTAGTAAATTCCCAAACTGTTGAGAATAACAATTTTAACATAAATATTACTAGGAGATAATTAATAAAGCAGGAAATGATTTTAAAAACTAATAAAGAAATAAAACTCCAGCTGGTTTCAACAAAATGAAGAGATTGAAAGAAACAAATGCTAATATTTCATCTTGCTCAGGGTTGGGAATATCAACACTAATTAATTCTCATTAATTAATAGAAAAATGGAGATTTTATAACTGATAGAAAATAATAACTGACAGAAAAATATAGATTTTATATTTATTAAATGTTTTTGTGAAACCATTAATAGAATAGATTATCTTTGAGATTTAGCCCAGTCTGTTAAGGCATTGTAACATACTGATGAAAGAAAGAACTTAGCAGTAAGAAAACTGACTTCTAGGTAACCAGTTTGTGAATATTAGGCTACATAGCTCAACCAGATAGAAATTAGAAGAAATCACTGCAGTGAGCAGGACAAGAGACACCATCAAGAGATTGTTTAACTGGCCAAGTTAACTGGAATGAAAAGAAATATAACCATCTTTCTGGCAATTTCCACTTGTATTTCAAGCAATGTTTGATTTAAGAATGTAAATGCTATATCATTAGGTGACTAAAATTTTATGATAACTATGTCTTTTAAGTAGATTGCATATATTTTTCTCATCATGCTTTTTCTGGTTCAAACCACACACTACAATGTGCTTACTGCACAAAGCTGACATTAAAAACAAAATTTAGAAATTATGTTGGAGTCTTGGTGACACCCAGTGTCTTGACAATTTAATATAAATTTGAGGACTTAGAACTAAGTGATGTACCATTTTCCAAGGAGAGGTGAAAACAATTATTTAAAATGTCTACGAGTAATTTGAGAGTATGACTGGTGAGGATATTCAGTCAAATCTGCATACTTAAAAACTAAAAACTGTACATTGAGTTTCAAGTACAATAGTTGCTTTCTACTCAAGGAGATAGATGTTGGAGACTCCAAAAGTTCTTTGCTTAAATGTCTGGAAACAAATTTGGACACATGTATACACAGCAAAGGGGTGTCCCAGGTGGCTCAGTGGTAAAGAATTTGCCTGTAATGCAGAAGATGTAGATTTGGTCCCTGAGTTGGAAAGATCCCCTGGAGAAGGAAATGGAAATCCACTCCAGTATTCTTACATGGGAAATCCCATGGACACAGAAGCCTGATGGCCTACAGTCCATAATGTCACAAAGTTGGACACAACTGAAGTGATTTAGCACACACACACACACACACACACACACCTCTGACGAACACAGATGCAAAATTCCTCAGCAAAATATTAGCAAACCAATTGAAAAATACATCAAAAAGATTATATGCCATGACCAGGTAGGATTTACCTCTGCAATGCAAGGATAACTTAACATCTGCAAATCAATCAATGTGATGCATCACATTAATAGAGTAAAAATAATATGACTATTTCAGTAGATGCAAAATTTTTTGAAAAAAATTATCGTTAATTAATCATAAAAATTCTCTAAAAACAGGTATAAAGGAAATACCTTAACATTATATAGACCATATATGACAAGCCCGCAGCTAGTGTCAAACTCAACAGCGAAAACATGAGTTCCTCTAAAATCAGGAACAAGCCACTGCCACCACTTGTATTCAGCATAGTAGTGGAAGTCATAGTACTAGACAGAGTAATTAGACAAGAAAAAGAACTAAAACGCATTCCAACTGAAAAGGAAGAACTAAAATCCTCTCTGCAGATGATATAATATTACATATAGAAAACCACAAACCCTTCACCAAAAAAAAAAAAAAACCTGCTAGAAATAATAAATTTAGTAAAAATGCAAGGTATAAAACCAATATACAAATAACTTGTTTTTATATACACTGATAATGAGCCATAAGAAATTAAGAAAATAATCTTATTTACAATTGAATCAAAAAGAATAAAATATTAATATTGGGATAAATTTAATAAAGGAGGTGAAAGTACTGTACACAAAAACTATAATACATTAATGAAATAACTGCATTCATGTATATCTTAGAGAAAGCAGTGATACCTCCTTTCTTGAGGTCAGTTATTAAGGATTCAGGAACTAATGTTGAATGCTTCAGTTCAGTTCAGTTCAGTCGCTCAGTGGTGTCGGATTCTTTGCGACCCCATGAATCGCAGTAAGCCAGGCCTCCCTGTCCATCACCAACTCCCAGAGCTCACTCAGACTCATGTCCATTGAGTCGGTGATGCCATCCAGCCATCCCATCCTCTGTCGTCCCCTTTCCCTCCTGCCTCCAATCCCTCCCAGCATCAGAGTCTTTTCCAATGAGTCAACTCTTCGCATGAGGTGGCCAAAGTATTGGAGTTTCAGTTCTGTTTAACATCAGAAAGTATGCTGTAAATATCTTCAAATTTCCTGGAAGTAAAACAAACAGATGAGGAATGCTGCTATTTCTTTCTTTCTTTTTGAAGTTTTTAAAGCTTTTTTTTAATATACAAAGAGCTAGTACTGTTTCTGCATAAGGCTGATGTGCTGCAAAATGTTGATGTGTTCCTTCCATTTAAGGAAGTTCGGTTAGTCCAACTTAATGAAGCCGATGTCCATCGCGTACAGCTGGAAACGCTGGCGGCACATATTGCGGCCGTATTTCCAGATCAGACCTTGCTGGTTTGAGCAGACCTAGCAAGAGTGAGAACTCTGGCAGAAATTTCTCAGATGGCCCCTGTAGAGCTGTTGGTGACCTATATTGCTTTCTCAGCTGCAACGGGGTAAAAGGTGTTATTTCTTATCAATGCATATAGCCTATGCAACTGGTAGGATACATCTGAACTAAATTTAAATGTTCCATCACATGTCCGGTACTCATATTTAACCAAATCATCCAAGCCAGATTCTGTGCCAAATACCAATATTCTCCACTATCAAATAGAAAAACTTTCCACCATTTTCAAGAACATATTCATCAGGAATCGTGATTTGACAGAGCTAAAGAAAACTTGATTTTTTTTTGTCGCCATCTTCTAATATTGCATGATACATTTAATAAAGATGGCATTAGAGAACAAACAGTTGTATCTAAAGTAGCTAAAGAATTGAGAAATAATTCTCTCAAAGAGTGTTGTCAATTACTAAACACCTCTTTTATATTTGCTGCTGCTGCTGATGCAAAGTCACTTCAGTCGTGTCCGACTCTATGCGACCCCATATACGGCAGCACCAAGGCTCTCCCATCCCTGGGATTCTCCAGGCAAGAACACTGGAGTGGGTTGCCATTTCCTTCTCCAATGCATGAAAGTGAAAAGTGAAAAGTGAAAATGAAGTCGCTCAGTCATGTCTGACTCAGCGACCCCATGGACTGCAGTGCACCAGGTTCCTCCATCCATGGGATTTTCCAGGCAAGAGTGCTGGAGTGGGGTGCCATTGTATTAGCTATAACTTGGTAAACTTTTAGTTTTAAGGGGGGTTGGGGATGACTGACAGAGAAGGCAATGGCATCCCATCAGAAAAACTTATATATTAAATTTTAAAATGTGATAAATGTTAAAAAAAAAAAAAAACCCTGCTGGGCTTTTGAGTGGGATTAAGTTGAATCTACAGATCAATCTGGGGAGAAGTATTACTTTTAAAAAATGCATTTATTTTTAATTAAAGCAAATTGCTTTACAGTATTATATTGGTTTCTGCCAAACATCATCATGAATGATATGTCCCCTCCCTCTTGAACCTACATCGCACCTCCCTCCTCATCCCACTCCTCTAGGTTGTTGCACTGGTTTGAGTTCCCTGAGTCATACAGCAGATTTCAATTGGCTATCTATTTTACATATGGTGACACTGCTTCCATGTTACTCTTTTCATACATCCCACCTTCTCCTTACTCTCCCCCTCCTCCCATCACTGTGTCTACAAGTCTGTCCTCTATATCTGTCTGTCCATGGCTACTGTGAAAATAATTCCCTCTGTACTATCTTTCTAGATTCCATATGTATGTGTTAGTATATAATATTTGTTTTTCTCTTTCTGACTTACTTCACTCTGTAAAATAGGCTCTAGGTTCATCCACCTCATTAGAACTAACTGAAATATGTTCCTTTTTATGGCTGAGTATTATTCTATTGTGTATATGTACCACAGCTTCTTTATCCATTCATCTGTCAATGGACATCTAGGTTGCTTCCATATTCTAACTATTTTAGAGTGCTACAATGAATATTGGGGTACATGTGTCTTTTTCAATCTTGGTTTCCTAAGGATCACTATGAACAAAGCTAGTGGAGGTGATGGAATTCCAGTTGAACTATTTCAAATCCTCAAAGATGATGCTGTGAAAGTGCTGCACTCAATATGCCAGCAAATTTGGAAAAGTCAGCAGTAGCCACAGGACTGGAAAAGGTCAGTTTTCATTCCAATCCCAAAGAAAGGCAATGCCAAAGAATGGTCAAACTACCACACAATTGCACTCATTTCACATGCTAGTAAAGTGATGCTCAAAATTCTCCAAGTCAGGCTTCAACAATACATGCACCGTGAATTTCCAGATGTTCAAGCTGGTTTTAGAAAAGGCAGAGGAACCAGAGATCAAATTGCCAACATCTGCTGGATCATGAAAAAGCAAGAGAGTTCCAGAAAAACATCTATGTCTGCTTTATTGACTATGTCAAAGCCTTTGACTCTGTGGATCACAATAAACGGTGGAAAATTCTTCAAGACATTGGAATACCAGACCACCTGACCTGCATCTTGATAAGCCTATATGCAGGTCAGGAAGCAACAGTTAGAACTGGACATGGAACAATAGACTGGTTCTAAATAGGGAAAAAAAGTACTTCAAGGCTGTATATTGTCACCCTGCTTATTTAACTTCTATGCAGAGTACATCATGAGAAATGCTTGGCTGGAAGAAGCACAAGCTGGAATCAAGATTGCCGGGAGAAATATCAATAACCTCAGATCTGCAGATGACACCACCCTTATGGCAGAAAGTGAAGAGGAACTAAAAAGCCTCTTGATGAAAGTGAAAGAGGAGAGCGAAAATGTTGGCTTAAAGCTCAACATTCAGAAAACGAAGATCATGGCATCTGGTCCCATCACTTCATGGGAAATAGATGGGGAAACAGTGGAAACAGTGTCACACTTTATTTTGGGGGGCTCCAAAATCACTGCAGATGGTGACTGCAGCCATGAAATTAAAAGACGCTTACTCCTTGGAAGAAAAGTTATGACCAACCTAGATAGCATATTGAAAAGCAGAGACATTACTTTGCCAACAAAGGGCTGTCTAGTCAAGGCTGTGGTTTTTCCTGTAGTCATGTATGGATGTGAGAGTTGGACTGTGAAGAAGGCTGAGTGCCGAAGAATTGATGCTTTTGAACTGTGGTGTTGGAGGAGACTCTTGAGAGTCCCTTGGACTTCAAGGAGATCCAACCAGTCCATTCTAAAGGAGATCAGCCCTGGGATTTCTTTGGAATGAATGATGCTAAAGCTGAAACTCCAGTACTTTGGCCACCTCATGAGAAGAGTTGACTGATTGGAAAAGACTCATGCTGGGAGGGATTGGGGACAGGAGAAGAAGGGGATGACAGAGGATGAGATAGTTGGATGGGTCACTGACTCGATGGAAGTGAGTTTGAGTGATCTCCAGGAGTTGGTGATGGACAGGGAGGCCTGGCGTGCTGGAATTCATGGGGTTGCAAAGAGTCAGACATGACTGAGCGACTGAAATGAACTGAACTGAACTGAATGATGCTGTTAGGAAGTGTTCTCATTTCATTCTTTTACATGTAGCTGTCCAGTTTTCCCAGCACCATTTAATGAAGAGGCTGTCTTTGCCCCATTGTATATTCTTGCCTTCTTTGTCAAAAATAAGGTACACATAGGTGTATGGGTTTATTTCTGGGCTTTCTATCTTGTTCCATTGGCCAATATTTCTGTTTTGTGCCAGTCTCATACTGTCTTGATGACTGTAGCTTTGTAGTATAATCTGAAGTCAGGATGGTTGATTCAGCTCCGTCCTTCTTTCTCAAGACTCCTTTGGATATTCGGCGTCTTTTGTGTTTCTATATGAATTGTGAAATTTTTTGTTCTGGTTCTGTGAAAAATGCCTTGGTAATTTGATAGCGATCAAATTGAATCTGTAGATTGTGTTTGGTTCAGTTCAGTTCAGTCACTCAGTCGTGTCCGACTCTTTGCAACACTATGAACTGCAGCACACCAGGCCTCCCTGTCCTTCACCAACTCCCAGAGTTTACTCAAACTCATGCCCATTGAGTCGGTGATGCTGTCCAACCATCTCATCCTCTGTTGTTCCCTTCTCCTGCTGCCTTCAATCTTTCCCAGCATCAGGGTCTTTTCAAATGAGTCAGCTCTTCACATCAGGTGGCCAAAGTGTTGGAGTTTCAGCTTCAACATCAGTCCTTCCAATGAATATTCAGGACTTATTTCCTTTGGGATGGACTAGTTGGATCTCCTTGCTGTCCAAGGGACTCTCAACAGTCTTCTCCAACACCACAGTTCAAAGGCATTTTCACAATATTGATTCTTCCTACGCAGGAACATGGAATACCTCTCCATCTGTTTATGTCACTTTTGATTTCTTTCATTAGTGTCATAATTTTCTGTGTACAGTCCTTTTGTCTCCCTAGGTAAGTTTTTTTCCTAGATATTTAAATTTTTTGTTGCAATGGTGAATGGAATTGATTCCTTAATTTCTCTGTCTGATTTTTCATTGTTAGTATACAGAAATGCAAGTGATTTTTGTGTATTGGTTTTGTATCATGAAACTTTGCTAAATTCACTGATTAGCTCTAGTAATTTTCTGATACTATCTTTAGGGTTTTTACGTACAGTATCATGTCATCTGCAAACAGTGAGAGCTTTACTTCTTTTCCGATCTTGATTCCTTTTATTTCTTTTTCTTCTCTGATTGCTGGAGCTAGGACTTCCAGAACTATGTTGAATAATAGTGGTAAAAAGTGGACACACTTGTCTTGTTCCTGATCTTAGGGGGAATGCTTCAGTTTCTCACCATTGAGAATAATGTTTTTTACAGGCTTATCATATATGGCCTTTACTATGTTGAGGTAGGTTCCTTCTATGCCCATTTTTTGAAGAGTTTTAATCATAAATGGGTGCTGAATTTTGTCAAAGGCTTTTTCTGCATCTATTGAGATGATCATATGGGTTTTTTCTTTCAGTTTGTTAATATGCTGTATTCCATTGATTGATTCATATACGGTGAAGAATCCTTGCATTCCTGGAATAAACCCAACTTAATCATGGTGTATGAGCATTTTGATGTGTTTCTGAATTCTGTTTGCTAAAATTTTGTTGAGGGTTTTTGTATCTATGTTCATCAGTAATATTAGCCTATAGTTTTCTTTTTTGTGTGTTGTCTTTGTCTCATTTTGGTATCAGGGTGATGGTGGCCTCATAGAATGAGTTTGGAAAGGTTTCTTCCTCTGCAATTTTTAAAAATAATTTTAGAAGGATAAGCATTAACTCTTCTCTAAATGTTTGATAGAATTATCCTGTGAAGCCATCTGGCCCTGGGCTTTTGTTTTTGGGGGGAGATTTTTGATCACAGCTTCAATTTTAGTGCTTGTAATTGGGCTGTTCATAATTTCTATTTCTTCCTGGTTCAGTCTTAGAAGATTGAACTTTTCTAAAAATCTGTCCATTTCTTCTAGGTTATCCATTTCATTGCCATATAGTTGTTCGTAATAGTCTCTTACAATCATTTGTATTTCTGCTTTGTCTGTTGTAACCTCTCCTTTTTCATTTCTAATTTTGTTGATTTGATTTTTCTCTCTTTTTTTCTTAATGAGTCTGGCTAAAGGTTTGTCGATGTTGTTTATCTTCTCAAAGAACCAGCTTTGAGTTTTGTTAATCTTTACTATTATGTCTTTCATTTCTTTTTCATTTCTTTTTGTTCAGATCTTTATGATTTCTTTCCTTCTCCTAATTTTTTGTTCTTCTTTTTCCAGTTGTTTAAGGTATAAAGTTAGGCTGTCTGTTCCATGTTTTTTCTTGTTTATTGAGGTAGGATTGTATTGCTATAAACTTCCCTCTCAGAACTGCTTTTGCTGCATCCCATAGGTTTTGTGTTTCGTTGTCATTTGTTTCTAGGAATTTTTTAATTTCCTTTTTTATTTCTTCAGTAAGCTGTTGGTTATTTTGAAACATATTATTTAATCTCCATGTGTTTGTGTTTCTTATAGTTTTTTCTTGTAATTAATATCTATTCTCATAGCATTGTGGTTGGAGAAGATGCTTGATATGATTTCAGTTTTCTTAAATTTACTGAGGTTTGATTTGTGACCCAAGATGTGGTCTATCCTGGAGAATGTTCCATGTGCACTTGAGAAGAAGGTGTATTCTTCTGCATTTGGATGGGATGTCCTGAAGATATCAATGAGATCATCTCATCTAATGTATCATTTAAAACTTGTGTTTCCTTATTAATTTTCTGTTTTGATGATCTGTCCATTGGTGTGAGTGGAGTATTAAAGCCCCCTACTGTTATTGTGTAACTGTCAATTTCTTGTTTTATGTCTGTTAGTGTTTGTCTTATGTATTGAGGTGCCCCTATGTTGGGTGCATAGATATTTACAATTGCTATGTCCTACTAACAGGTCCAGTCCTACTAACATTCTCATTTTTCCCCCTAGTTCCTTCATCCTACCTAGTTTTCTGTGGGTCTATATATTCTTTTCCACTGGTCAGATTCTCCTGTCTGCTCTCAGCTGGTGTTCTTCATGCACTTCTGTGTCTGAAGGTGTATTCCTCATATATGTGTGGAGAGAGATGTATTCCACGTCCACCTACTCCTCTGCCATCTTGTTCCCCCTTCATTGTTTTTGATTTTCATTTCTCTAATAATGAGTGATGTCAAGCATCTTTTCATGTGTTTATTAGTCATCTGTATGTCTTCTTTGGAGAAATATGTTTAGGTCTTTTTCCCACTCTTTTATTGGGTTGTTTGTTTTTCTGGTATTTGAGTTACATGAGCTGCTTGTATATTTTGGAAATCAATCCTTTGTCAGTTGTTTCATTTGTTATTATTTTCTCCCATTCTGAGGGTTATCTTTTTACCTTGTTTATAGTTTCCTTTGCTGTGCAAAAGCTTTTAAGTTTAATTAGGTCCCACCTGTTTATTTTTGTTTTTATTTCCATTACTCTAGAAGGTGGGTCATAGAGGATCTTCCTGTGATTTATATTATAGAGTGTTTTCTCTAGGTTTTCCTCTAAGAGTTTCATAGATACTAGCCTTACATTTAGGTCTTTAATCCATTTGGAGTTTATCTTTGTGTGCTGTTAGGAAGTGTTCTAGTTTCATTCTTTAACATGTAACTTTCCAGTTTTCCCAGAACCACTTATTGAAGAGGCTGTCTTTGCCCCATTGTGTATTCCTCCCTCCTTTGTCAAAAATAAGGCACCCAGAGGTGTGTAGGTTTATCTCTGGACTATCTATCTTGTTCTGTTGGCCTATATTTCTGTTTTTGTGCCAGTACCATACTTTCTTGATGACTGTAGCTTTGTAGTATAGTCTGAAGTCAGGAAGGTTGGTTTCTCCAGTTCCATTCTTCTTTCTCAAGACTGTTTTTGTTCTTTGCGGTCTTTCGTGTTTCCATATGAATTGTGACTCTTTTTGTTCTAGTTCTGTGAAAAATGACATTGGTACTTTGATAAGGATTTTATTCAATCTGTAGATTGCATTTGATGGTATAGTCATTTTCACAATATTGATTCTTTCAACTCAGGAACATGGAATATCTCTCCATCTGTTTGTGTTGTCTTCAATTCCTTTCATCAGGGTCTTATAGTTTTCTATATATAGCTCTTTCTCTCCTTAGGTAGGTTTATTTCTCAATATTTTATTCTTTTTGCTGCCATGGTAAATGGGATTGACTCTTTAGTTTCTCTTTATGATTTTTAATTGTTAGTATATAAGAATGCAAGTGATTTCTGTGTTTTGATTTAGTATCCCATGACTTTGCTAAATTCACTGAATACCACTAGTAATTTTCTACTAGTATCTTTAGGGTGTTCTATGTATAGTATCATGTCAGCTGCAAACAGTGAGTGTTTTACTTCTTCTTTTCCATCTAGATTCCTTTTATTTCTTTTCCTTTTTTGATTGCCATGGCTCGGACCTCAAAAACTATGTTGAATTACAGTGATGAGAATGGGCATCCTTGTCTTGTTCCTGTTTTTAGAGGGAATGCTTTCAGTTTTTCAACACTGAGAATAAGGTTTGCTGTGGGTTTATCATATACAGCCTTTATATGTTGAGATAGGTCCCTTTTATGCAGATTTTTGAAGAGTTTTATCATAAATCATTGCTGAATTTTGTCAAAAGTTTTTTCTGCATCTATTGAGATTACCATATGTTTTTATGTCTCAATTTGTTAATATACTGTATCACATTGATTGATTTGCATATATTGAAAAATCCTTCCATCCTTGGGATAAACCTAGGTTGGTCATGGTATATGATTTTTTTTTACTTAAATTTTATGTTTTTACTTTACAGTACTGTATTGGTTTTGCCATACATTGACATGATCCACCACAGGTGTACATGAGTTCCCAACCCTGAACCCCCCTCCCACCACCCTCCCCATATCATCTCTCTGGGTCATCCCAGTGCACCAGCCCCAAGCATCCTGTATCCTGTATCAAACCTAGACTAGCAAATCATTTCTTACATGATAGTGTACATGTTTCAATGTCATTCTCCCAAATCATCCCACCCTCGCCCTCTCCCTCAGAGTCCAAAAGTCTGTTCTTTACATCTGCGTCTCTTTTGCTGTCTCACATAGCATATAGAGTTATAATTACCATCTTTCTAAATTCCATATATATGTGTTAGTATACTGTATTGGTGTTTTTCTTTCTGGCTTACTTCACTCTGTATAATCGGCTCCAGTTTCATCCACCTCATTAGAACTGATTCAAATGTATTCTTTTTAATGGCTGAGTAATACTCCATAGTGTATATGTACCACAGCTTTCTTATCCATTCATCTGCTGATGGACATCTAGGTTGTTTCCATATCCTGGCTATTATAAACAGTGCTGCGATGAATATTGGGGTACACGTGTCTCTTTCAATTCTGGTTTCCTTGGTGTGTATGCCCAGCAGTGGGATTGCTGGGTCATAAGGCAGTTCTATTTGTAGTTTTGCAAGGAATCTCCACACTGTTCTCCATAATGGCTGTACTAGTTTGCATTCCCACAAACAGTGTAGGAGGGTTCCCTTCTCTCCACACCCTCTCCAGCATTTATTGCTTGTGGACTTTTGGATCACAGCCATTCTGACTGGTGTGAAGTGGTACCTCATTGTGGTCTTGATTTGCATTTCTCTGATAATGAGTGATGTTGAGCATCTTCTCATGTAAACACATGAGAAGCCATCCGTATGTCATCTTCAGAGAAATGTCTATTTAGTTCTTTGGCCCATTTTTTGATTGGGTCGTTTATTTTTCTGGAGTTGAGCTGCATAAGTTGCTTGTATATTTTTGAGATTAATTCTTTGTTAGTTGCTTCATTTGCTATTATTTTCTCCCATTCCGAAGGCTGTCTTTTCACCTTGCTTATAGTTTCCTTTGTTGTGCAGAAGCTTTTAAGTTTAATTAGATCCCTTTTGTTTATTTTTGCTTTTATTTCCAGTATTCTGGAAGGTGGGTCATAGAGGATCCTGCTGTGATGTATGTCGGAGAATGTTTTGCCTATGTTCTCCTCTAGGAGTTTTATAGTTTCTGGTCTTACATTTAGATCTTTAATCCATTTTGAGTTTATTTTTGTGTATGGTGTTAGAAAGTGTTCTATTTTCATTCTTTTACAAGTGGCTGACCAGTTTTCCCAGCATCACTTGTTAAAGAGATTGTCTTTAATCGATTGTATATTCTTGCCTCCTTTGTCGAAGATAAGGTGTCCTTAGGTGTGTGGATTTATATCTGGGCTTTCTATTTTGTTCCATTGGTCTATATTTCTGTCTATGTGCCAGTACCGTACTGTCTTGATGACTGTGGCTTTGTAGTAGAGCCTGAAGTCATGCAGGTTGATTCCTCCAGTTCCGTTCTCCTTTCTCAAGATTGCTTTGGCTATTTGAGGTTTTCTGTATTTCCATACAAATCTTGAAATTATTTGTTCTAGCTCTGTGAAAAATACCACTGGTAGCTTGATAGGGATTGCATTGAATCTATAGATTGCTTTGAGTATTATACTCATATTCACTATATTGATTTTTCTGATCCATGAACATGGTATATTTCTCCATCTATTAGTGCCCTCTTTGATTTCTTTCATCAGTGTTTTATAATTTTCTATATACAGGTCTTTAGTTTCTTTAGGTAGATATATTCCCAAGTATTTTATTCTTTTCGTTGCAATGGTGAATGGAATTTTTCCTTAGTTTCTTTTTCTGCTTTCTCATTATAAGTGTATAGGAATGCAAGGGATTTCTGTGTGTTGATTATATATCCCACAACTTTACTATATTCATTGATTAATTCTAGTAATTTTCTGGTGGAGTCTTTAGGGTTTTCTATGTAAAGGATCATGTCATCTGCAAACAGTGAGAGATTGACTTCTTTTCCAACTGGGATTCTTTTTATTTTTTTTCTGCTCTGATTGCTGTGGCCAAAACTTCCAGAACTATGTTGAATAGTAGCAGTGAAAGTGGGCACCCTTGTCTTGTACCTGATTTTAGGGAAATGCTTTCCATTTTTCACCATTGAGGATAATGTTTGCTGTGGGTTTGTCGTATATAGCTATTATTATATTGAAGTATATTCCTTCTATTCCTGCTTTCTGGAGAGTTTTTATCATAAATGGATGTTGAATTTTGTCAAAGGCTTTTTGCGCATCTATTGAGATAATCATATGGCTTTTATTTTTCAATTTGTTAATGTGGTGAATTACATTGATTGATTTGCGGATGTTGAAGAATTCTTGCATCCCTGGGATAAAGCCCTCTTGGTCATGGTGTATGACCCTTTAAATGTGTTGCTGAATTCTGATTGCTAGAATTTTGTTAAGGATTTTTGCATCTAGTTCATTGGTATATGATCTTTTTAATATGTTGTTGAATTCTGTTTGCTATAATTTTGTTGAAGATTTTTGCATCTATTTTCATTGGTGATATTAGCCTGTAATTTTCCTTTTTTGTGTTGTCTTTGCCTGGTTTTGGTATCAGGGTGATAGTGACTTCCTAGAAAGAGTTTGAAAGTGTTCCTTCCTCTGGAATTTTAGGAAAGCACTTTAAAAGGATAGGCATTATCTCTTCTCTAAATGTTTGATAGACTTCATCTGTGAAGCCAGCTGGCCTTGGGTTTTGTTTTGGGGGAGATTTTTAATCGAAGTTTTGATATAAGTGCTTGGCTTATTTATAGTTTCTATTTCTTCTTGGTTCAGTCTTAGAAGATTGAACTTTTCTAGGAATCTGTCCATTTCTTCCAGGTTGCCCATTTTATTAGCATATAATTGCTGATAACAGTTTCTTATGATCCTTTGTATTTCTGCATTGTCTGTTGTACCCTCTCCTTTTTCATTTCTAATTTTGTTGATTTGATTCTTCTCTCCTTTCTCTTGATAAGTCTGGCTAAAGGTTTGTCAATTTTTTCTTCTCAAAAAACCAGTTTTTGTTTTATTAGTCTGTACTATTATTTCTTTCAATCCCAAAGAAAGGCAATGCCGAAGAATGTTCAAACTACCACACAATTACACTCATCTCACATGCTAGCAATGTAATGCTCAAAAGTCTCCAAGCCAGGTTTCAGCAGTCCATGAACCATGAGCTTCCAGGTGTTCAAGCTGGATTTAGAAAAGACAGAGGAACCTGAGATTAAATTGCCAACATCTGTTGGATCATAGAAAAAGCAAGAGAGTTCCAGAAAAACATCCACTTCTTTATTGACTATGCCAAAGCCTTTGACTGTGTGGATCACAACAAACTGTGTAAAATCGTTCAAGAGATGGGAATACCAGACCACCTGACCTTCCTTCTGTGAAATCTGTATGCAGGTCAGGAAGCAACAGTTAGAACTGGACATGGAAGAACAGACTAGTCCCAAATTGGGAAAGGAGTCCCTTGACAGCTTTATATTGTCACCCTGCTTATTTAACTTCTATGCAGAGTACATCATGCAAAATGCCAGGATGAATGAAGCACAAGCTGCAATCAAGACTGCTGGGAGAAATATCAATAACCTCAGATATGCAAATGACACAACCCTTATGGCAGAAACAGAAGAGGAACTAAAGAGCCTCTTGATGAAAGTGAAAGAGGAGAGTGAGAAAGTTGGGTTAAAACTCAACATTCAGAAACTAAGATCATGGCATCTTGTCCCATCACTTCATGGGAAATAGATGGGGAAACAATGGAAACAGTGACAAACTTTTTTTTTTTTTTTTGCTCCAAAACCACTCCAGTTAGTGACTGCAGCCTTGAAATTAAAAGACCCTTGCTTCTTGGAAGAAAAGCTTTGACCAACCTAGATAGTCTATTAAAAAGCAGAGACATTACTTTGCCAACAAAGGTCTGTCTCGTCAAAGCTATGGTTTTTCCAGTAGTGATGTATGGATGTAAGAGTTGGACTATAAAGAAAGCTGAGAGCCAAAGAATTGATGCTTTTGAACTGTGGTGCTGGAGAAGACTCTTGAGAGTCTCTTGAACTGCAAGGATTTCCTAAAGGAATCAGTCCTGAATTGGAAGGACTGATGCTGAAGCTGAAACTCCAATACTTTGGCCACCTGATGCAAAGAGCTGACTCATTTGAAAAGACCCTGATACTGGGAAAGATTGAATGTAGGAGGAGAAGGGGACAACAGAGGATGAGATAGTTGGATGGCATCACCTACTCGATAGACATGAGTCTGAGCAAGCTTCGGGAGTTGGTGATGGACAGGGAGGCCTGGTGTGCTACCATCCATGGGGTCACAGAGAGTCAGACATGACTGAGTGACTGTACTGAACTGATTATTTCTTTCATTTCTTTTCATTTATTTCTGCTCTGATCTTAATTATTCCTTTCCTTCTGCTAACTTTCAGGTTTTCTTCTTCTTCTCTACCAGTTGTTTTAGGTAAAGTTACCCTGTCTATTCTATGTTTTTCTTGTTTCTTGAGATAGTATTGTATTGTTATAAACTTCCCTCTTAGAACTGCTTTTGCTGCATTCCTTAGGTATTGAATTGTCATGTTTTAATTGTCATTTGTTTTGAGGAATTTTTTTATTTCCCTTTTGATTTTTCAGTAACCTGTTCATTATGTAGAAATGTATTATTTAATCTCCATGTGTTTGTGTGTGTGCATATGTGTGTGTGTGTGTGTTTTCCAGTTTTTTTTCCTGTAACTGATATCTATTCTCATAGTGTTGTGGTCAGAAAAGATGCCTGATATGATTTCAACTTTCCTAGATTTAGTGAGATTTTGATGTGTGACCCAAGATGTGGTCTATCTTGGAGAATGTTTATGTGCACTTGAGAAAAAGTGTATTCTTCTGCATTTGAATGCAATGTCCTGATGATATAAATGAGATTCATCTGGTCTAATATGTCATTTATGTCTTGTGTTTCCTTATTAATTTGCTGCTTTAATGATCTGGCCATTGGTGTAAGTGGGGTGTTAAAGTCCCCTACTATTATTGTGTTACTGTCAGTTTCCCCCTTTATATCTGTTTTATGTATTTTGCTTTATGTATTGAGGTGCTCCTATGTTGGATGCATAAATATTTACATTGTTATGTCTTCCTCTTGGATTTGTCCCTTGATCATTATGTAGTGTCCTTCCTGTCTCTTGTAATATTCTTTATTTAAAAGTCTATTTTGTCTGATATGAGGATTGCCATTCCAGCTTTCTTTTGATTTTCACTAGCATGGAATATCTTTTTCCACCCTCTCACTTTCAGTCAGTAGGTGTCTCTAGTTATGAAGTGGGTTGTGTAGACAGCATATATATGGGTCTTGTTTTTGTTTCCATTCAGCCAGTCTGTGTCTTTTGGTTGGAGCATTTAATCCACTTGCATTTAAAGTAATTATTGATACATATGTTCCTATATATATCAATAATATATAAATGGCAATATATATTGCCATTTTCTTAATTGTTTGGGCTTTTTTTTTTTGTTTGGTAGGTCTTTTTCTTCTTTTGTGTTTCCTGTCTATGTAAGTCCCATTAACATTTCTTGTAAAGCTGTTTTTGGGTACTAAATTCTCTTAACTTTTGCTTGTTGTAAAGCTTCTGATTTCTCCATCAATTTTGAATGAGATCCTTGCCAGGTAATGTAATCTTGGATGTAGTTTCTTCCCTTTTAGTGCTTTAAATATATCCTGCCATTTCCTTCTGACCTGCAGAGTTTCTGCTGAAAGATCAGCCATTAATCATATGGTTTCCCTTGTATGTTACTTGCTGCTTTTTCCTTACTGCTTTTAATATTCTTTCTTTGTGTTTAATCTTTGTTAGTTTGATTAATATGTGTCTTGGGGTGTTTCTCCTTGGTTCTATCTTGTATGAGGCTCTCTGAACTTTTTGGACTTGATTGACTATTTCCTTTCCTGTGTTGGGGAAATTTTCAACTATAATCTCTTCAAACATTTTCTCATACCCTCTGTTTTTCTCTTCTTCTGGGACCCCTATAATTAGAATGTTGGTGCACTTAATATTGTTCAAGAAGTCTCTGAGACTACCCTCAGCTCTTTTCATTCCTTTTCCTTTATATTGCTCTTCAGCAGTTATTTCCATCATTCTGTCTTCCAGCTCACTTATCCTTTCTTCTGTCTCAGATATTTTGCTATTGATTTCTTTGCAAGTATTTTTAATTTCTGTAATTGTGCTGTTTTTCACCATTTGTTTATTCTTTATTTCTTCTAAGTCTTTGTTAAATGTGTTAATTGATTCTTGCATTTTCTCCATTCTATTTTCAAGGTTTTGGATCATTTTTACTATCATTACCCTGAATTATTTTTCTGGTAGGTTATCTATTTCCTCTTTGTTTATTTGGACTTATATGTTTCTAGGTTGTTCCTTCATTTCCACAATATTTCTCTGTCTTCTCAATTCTTTTAACTTATTGTGTTTGAGGTCTTCTTTTTCCAGACTTCGAGGTCAAATTCCTTCTTCCTTTTGGTTTCTGCCCTCATGGGTAACGTTTGTCCAGTAGCTTGTGTGGGCTTCATGTAGGGTGTGACTTGTGCTTGCATTCTGGTGGAAGGATGTGAGGTTTTTATGTCCCCTCTGATGGGCAGGGCTGTGTGAGGTGGTAATACTGTCTGCTGATGATTGGGTTTGTTTTTGTCTTGTTGCTTGGATTAGGCATTCTGCACTGGGTGCTGCCAGCAGATGGGTGATGCAGGGTCTTGTATACAACAGGGTGCCTTTGTGGGAGTACTCACTAATTAATACTCCCTAGGGTTAGGAGTTCTCTGGCAGTCTAGGGTCCTGGAGTCAGCACTCTCATTCCAAAGGCTCATGGCCTGATCTCTAGCTGGGGAATGGAACTTGCACAGGTAATTTGTTATGGCCTTAAAGAGGATTAAAACAAACACACAAAAACAAGAAACAAAAGATATACCTCATACAAATGGCAAATACAAAATCAGGCAAACAATAACAAAAATAATGGAATACACACACAAAACACCTGTAAACAAAACCAAAATAGTAAAAAAAAAAAAAAGTACAGTAGATTTCCCAGTGAGCAAAGTAAATATATTCCTTATGATTATACAGTGGAAGTGAGAAGTAGATTTAAGGGCCTAGATCTGATAGATAGAGTGCCTGATGAACTATGGACAGAGGTTCGTGACATTGTACAGGAGACAGGGATCAAGACCATCCCCATGGAAAAGAGATGCAAAAGAGCAAAATGGCTGTCTGGGGAGGCCTTACAAATAGCTGTGAAAAGAAGAGAAGTAAAAAGCAAAGGAGGAAAGGAAAGATATAAGCATCTGAATGCAGAGTTCCAAAGAATAGCAAGGAGAGATAAGATAGCCTTCCTCAGCCATCAATGCAAAGAAATAGAGGAAAACAATAGAATGGGAAAGACTAGAAATCTTTTCAAGAAAATTAGAGATACCAAGGGAACATTTCATGCAAAGCTGGGCTCGATAAAGGACAGAAATGGTATGGACATAACAGAAGCAGAAGATATTAAGAAAAGGTAGCAAGAATACACAGAAGAACTATACAAAAAAGATCTTCACGACCCAGATAATCACGATGGTGTGATCACTCACCTAGAGCCAGACATCCTGGAATGTGAAGTCAAGTGGGCCTTAGAAAGCATCACTATGAACAAAGCTAGTGGAGGTGATGGAATTCCAGTTGAACTATTTCAAATCCTCAAAGATGATGCTGTGAAAGTGTTGCACTCAAAATGTCAGCAAATTTGGAAAAGTCAGCAGTGGCCACAGGACTGGAAAAGGTTAGTTTTCATCCCAATCCCAAAGAAAGGCAATGCCAAAGAATGGTCAAACTACTGCACAATTGCACTCATCTCACACGCTAGTAAAGTAATGCTCAAAATTCTCCAAGCCAGGCTTCAGCAATACATGAGCCATGAACTTCCTGATGTTCAAGCTGGTTTTGGAAAAGGCAGAGGAACCAGAGATCAAATTGCCAACATCTGCTGGATCGTTGAAAAAGCAAGAGAGTTCCGGAAAAATATCTATTTCTGCTTTATTGACTATGCCAAAGCCTTTGACAGTGTGGATCACAATAAACTGTGGAAAATTCTTCAAGAGATGGGAATATCAGACCACTTGACCTGCCTCTCGAGAAACCTATATGCAGGTCAGGAAGCAACAGTTACAACTGGACATGGCACAACAGACTGGTTCCAAATAGGAAAAGGAGTACGTCAAGGCTGTATATTGTCACCCTGCTTTTTTAACTTCTATGCAGAGTACATCATGAGAAACGCAGGGCTGGAAGAAGCACAAGCTGGAATCAAGATTGCCAGGAGAAATATCAATAAGCTCAGATATGCATATGACACCACCCTTATGGCAGAAAGTGAAGAGTAACTCAAAAGCTTCTTGATGAAAGTGAAAGAGGAGAGTGAAAACGTTGGCTTAAAGCTCAACATTCATAAAACGAAGATCATGGCATCTGGTCCTATCACTTCATGGGAAATAGATGGAGAAACAGTGGAAACAGTGTCAGACATCATTTGGGGGGGCTCCAAAATCACTGCAGATGGTGATTGCAGCCATGAAATGAAAAGACGCTTACTCCTTGGAAGGAAAGTTATGACCAACCTAGACGGCATTTTGAAAAGCAGAGACATTACTTTCCCACAAAGGTGGCTTTTCCAGTGGTCATGTATGGATGCATGAGTTGAACTGTAAAGAATGTTGAGCGCTGAAGAACTGATGTTTTGGGGGGCAGGAGGAAAAGGGGACTACAGAGGATGAGATGGCTGGATGGCATCACCGACTCGACGGACGTGAGTTTGAGTGAACTCTGGGAATTGGTGATGGACAAGGAGGCCTGGCGTGCTGCGATTCATGTGGTCGCAAAGAGTCACTGAACTGAACTGAACTGAAAGTAAACAAAAAAATACCAACCAGTTAAAAACAAAACTAACTAAAGCACAAACTGGGAAATAAAACCAAATCACGGTCCCAGTTGTGGAACAAAGCAATGAAAACAAAACAAACAAACATTGTGAGAAAAAGAAATAAGAGGAAGAAGAGAAATAGAAATGCAAAGTTAAATAAAGAAGATTTATATGTATTAAAAAGAATGACTACAATGAGAAAAGAACAATAGGAAAAACAAAAAAAAAAGAATGTGTTGAAAAAATAATAAATTTTAGCAATTAAAATAAGGAAAACCCCACAGAACCATAAAAGACCAATGTAGAGGCATATGTATATAAAAGAAATATAAATTGTGATTTTTAAAAAATTATGAAAAATTTAAATAGTTTTAATAGTACTAGTTAAATCAACAACTATGGCAATGTGGGGGGGGGGACTAAAAAAAAGAAAAAGAAAAAATACAGAAGCAACTACAGAACAAATCAAAATATAAGAATAATAAATGTTTTTCTTGAATTTCTGCTCTCAGCATGCTTTCCCTGGCTGTGAGTCACAGTCCACTTTACCTGCATAAGGTACCCTTCAATACTGGGTTGGTCTGTGTAGACTCTAATCTGGTCCTCATCCTGTGTGTTCTTGCCTCCAATGTCCACAGTTGTCAGAACTAGTGCATTTTCTTTTGTGGGAACTCTCACTGTCCTTTTATATATTCTAGGCAGACAGAGAGTCTGCTTAGTTGATCATGTGGATTTAATCTGAAGCTTGTACAGCTGGTCAGAAGGTTTTAGGTCCTCTTCCTTAGCCACACAGCCCCTGGGTTTCAACTGTGGTTTTATCTCCATCTCTCCATATAAGATATCCACAGGGGTTTGCTGCTGAGGCTGCCCTGGATGACTTGGGTCTGACCCAATGAAGAGCAAGTGTGGAGGTGGCACAGCTGTTTGGATTGCAGGGAACTTGACAGCATCAGGTACTCAGGGGAGCTGGCAGCTAGGGCAGCAGGAAATATGGTATTATTAGGGATTTTTTTACCCTCTGACAACTCTGTCCCAATGGGGTTTGAGCATGGAGGTGGCACTGTTGCTTGGATCACAGGGACCCTGACAATATCAGCTATACAAGGGTGCTTGCAGCTACTGTCACAGAAGACATGGCACTATTAGGGCTTGTTTTAGACCCTGGCAACTCTGCCCCAGTGAAAATTGAGTGTGAATGTGGCACAGCTGTTTGGATTGTGAGGACCCAAGTGTGCTGGGACATCAACTGCCTCGGTCACAGGAAATATGGCCCTATAAGAGTCTTTCTAGCCTCTGGAAACTGGTGATCAAAAGGCCTCTTTGGCTGGTCCTTCTCTGTTGTTTGGCATGTCAGGAGCTTAAAAGGCCAGTCTCTCTGGGATCTTTCTCTGTTGTTCAACTGTCAGTGCTAGTGTGTGGGAAGAGAGCAACAGTGATGGCTGCACACCCTACTTGTGACTCAACAGTATCACCTTGCCTCCATGGTTGCCTGGTTTGCTTCCACAGGCATTTCCCATGCTGATACCCTCCCTCATGTCCCCTCAGGCTGTATCCCTGCTGTCAAAAGCCTGCTGCACTCCAATCCCTATGCTTCAACTCCCAGCTCTTGTGCTTTCTAGGGGACTCGCATCCCTGTCTGGGGTACGTATGGCTGCAGTAAGGATTGACGGTGAGATTCTCATTCCATTTAGACTGTCACAGATCAGCTGCTTCACTCTCAGCCTCAAATGTTTCTCCTCTGTCCCAAACAATTGCCTTGATGTGGAGTTTCGACCCCTGCTTCTCAGAGGTTAAAGCATCTGCCTGCGATGTGGGAGACCTGGGTTCAATCCCTGGGTTGGGAAGATCCCTTGGAGAAGGAAATGGCAACCCACTCCAGTATTATTGCCTGGAAAATCCCCTGGACAGAGGAGCCTGGTGGGCTACAGTCCATGGGGTCGCAAAGAGTTGGACATGACTGAGCAACTTCACTTTCACTTTCAGTTCCCCCACCCACCAAGGGTGCCGACTAAGGTCCGTCTAGTCAAGGCTATGGTTTTTCCTGTGGTCGTGTATGGATGTGAGAGTTGGACTGTGAAGAAGGCTGAGCACCGAAGAATTGATGCTTTTGAACTGTGGTGTTGGAGAAGACTCTTGAGAGTCCCTTGGACTGCAAGGAGATCCAACCGGTCCATTCTGAAGGAGATCAATCCTGGGATTTCTTTGGAAAGAATGATGCTAAAGCTGAAACTCCAGTACTTTGGCCACCTCATGAGACGAGTTGACTCATTGGAAAAAACTCTGATGCTGGAAGGGATTGGGGGCAGGAGGAGAAGGGGATGACAGAGGATGAGATGGCTGGACGGCATCACGGACTCAATGGACGTGAGTCTGAGTGAACTCCGGGAGATGGTGATGAACAGGGAGGCCTGGCATGCTGCGACTTATGGGGTCGCAAAGAGTCGGACACGACTGAGCGACTGAACTGAACTGAACTGAACCCACCAAGGCAAGGTCCAATCCTGCTTACTCTCCTCTTTTTCCCCCTACTTCCTTCATCCTACTGAATTTTGCATGATTCTATGTATTCTTTTCCAGTGGTCAGGTACTCCTGCCTGCTCTCAGTTGGTGTTCTGCAAAATCTTCTGTGTCTGTAGGTGAATTCGTGATGTATCCACGGAGACAGATATCTCCACATCCACCTACTACTCTGCCATCTTGAGAACTAACATCTTAACAATATTGAATATTCCAACACATCAATAGGCATTCCTTCCCATTTATTTCTAGTCTCCAGTGCCTTTGTCAGATTTATCCTTATACTTTCATCAGATATATCTGTAAATATTTCATGTTTTTGATTCCCTCTTTACTTCAGTTTGAAGAGTTTTTATTATCTCGACATTCACTGACCCTTTCTTCATCAGTGTCTATTCTGATATTTATTAAGTCCATCAAATTAACTTTTGTTTCACATATTATATTTTTACATTTTAGAATTTTAGTTGGTTCTTCATTTGAGTTTTCGTTTCTCTCTAGAACGAGCCCATTTTTTCAAATTTTCAACAACTTTTCCTATAAATTCTTAAAAATATTTACAGTTGTTGTTATAGTCTTTAACTATTTCCAAAAACTGCTCATCTGTAGTTTGTTTCTATTAACTGAGCTTTCTCTTGATTATGTATCATGTTTTCTTGCTCCTTAAAAATTCTCATAATTTTGATTGCATTCTAACAGTTGTATTAAAAATAGTATATTTTTAAGTATAATACTTTTTGTTTTGTTTCACTTTGTTGTCATAGAAATGCAATCCCTTCCCTCTGCCTGGCATTTTGAGTGAGAATCTGATTATTAATATTTTCCTTAGAATTAAATTGAGCTGGGATAGTGTCATAGCTTTAGTTAGATTGAGGTTGCTTACAATCAGCCTAATCCCCAACATCCTTCCCCATCCCTGCCTCTTAAATCATATCATATTTAAAGTGGAAAAGGGGTTGGGCTGTAGCTTTATTATTTTTGGTTCACTTTTATATTAAAATTCCAACTATATAGGTCATACAATCTGCCTTTGTTTTCCAGATCCTTGTCAATGCCACTTTCCCAGAAAAATTCTGGAGGGCATGAGAATTGTTGGACCGAAAAAAAAAAAAATGTTTTCGCATTGGAGGCTTTTCCAGATTCCAGCCTATCCTGCCAACCCACAGTGTCACCTGATTTTATATAATTTGTCCTTCTTCTCAAAGTTTCCATCTATAGCAGTCTCTTCTACTGGCCTGTACCCCAGACCAGCCTCATGTCCCAGATCTCAAGTTCTTTGGCACTCTGCTCAATTACAAAGGGCACATCAAGAGAAGTCTGAAAAGCTAGAATCTTTTTTTTTCCCCCAAAAAGAATCAGTCTTTTTAATTTTACTTCAGTGTTTTACGGCATAATAAAAAGTAAGGTTTAAGCATGTTGAAATTAGTTTCAAGGCAGTAGAAATTGTCACATGGCAGAAAGAGTAATCAAATAATTGTCACTGTTACATTATCTAGTGAATTTTCCTTCTATTTCCTTTGTTCCAGGTAATCAAGAGGAGGTACTGGAAGAAAGAGCAATACATAGGTGACTGCCTTTTGAAGAAAAAGCAAAAAAAAAAGTGGGGGGGTGTTGATGGTTGAGTTGCCATATAGTGTTCAGTTCAGTTCAGTTCAGTTCAGTCACTCAGTCGTGTCCAACTCTTTGCGACCCCATGAACTGCAGCACGCCAGGCCTCCCTGTCCGTATAGTGTAGTGACTAATAAATACCATTTCTAAAATTCTTTGTCTGTATTTTAACAAGAAGATAAAAATATGCTCTTAAGATGAATATTTGTTATAGAATTTAAGAAGCCTGAAAGAAGAAAAAGTGCACTGTGAACTGAAATCAGAAAAGGCAGGTCTCTTCTTCACTCTTGGAATCTCATTAACTATCAGATGAAATTTGATGACTGGCAGCCATTCAACATTTTCCTCATTCTGGGCTGTTTAATTGCCCAAAACCACCACATAGTGATTAGTCTGAAATGTGCTTATTGTTCCTGCTGGAGGTGTTTTAAAAATCAACAAAAGCTAGTACCTTCTTTTTTCAATTTATTTATTTTTAATTGAGGGATAATTGCTTTACAATATTGTATGTTGAATCGGCCATAGGTATAATATGTCCCTTCCTTTTTGAAACTCCCACCCACCTCCCTCCCATCCCACCCCTCTAAGTTGTTACAGAGCCCTGGTTTGAGTTCCCTGAGTCATATAGCAAATTCCCACTAGCTATCTATTTTATATAGGTAATGTATGTTTCCATGTTATTCTCTCCATATCTCCCATCCTCTCCTTCCTCCTCACCACCACCTCCATGTTCAAAAGTCTGTTCTCTTATGTCTGTGTAACCATTGCTGTCCTGCAAATAATTTCATCAGTATCATCTTTCTAAATTCCATATATATATATATATATATATATATATATATATATATGAAAGAAATGGCAACCCACTCCAGTATTCTTGCCTGGAGAATTCCATGAACAGAAGAGTCTGGCAGACTATAATCCATGGAGTCACAAAGAGTTGGACATGACTGAGTGACTATCACTATACTATAGTCACTCAGTTGTGTCTGACTCGTTGCGACCCCATGGACTGTAGCCTGCCAGGCTCCTCCATCCATGGGATTTTCCAGGCAAGAGTACTGGAGTGGGTTGGCATTTCCTTCTCATATATATATATCTCCACACACACATATTAGTATACAATATTTGTTTTTTTCTGACTTACTTCACTCTGTATATAGGCTCTAGGTTCATCCACCTCATTAGAACTGACTGAACTGTTTCTTTTATATGGCTGAGTATTATTCATTGTATATATGTACCACAGCTTCTTTATCCATTCATCTGTTGATGGACATCTACGTTGATTCCATGTCCTAGATCTTGTCAATGGTGCTGCAGTGAACACTGGTGTACATGTGTCTTTTTCAGTTTTGGTTTCCTCAGGGTTTATGCCAGATTGCTGGGTCATACGGTGTTTTGTTTCTAGGTTTTAAAAGAATCTCCATACTATCTTCTATATTGGCTGTATCAATTTAGATTCCTACTAACAGTGCAAGAAGGTTTCCTTTTCTCCACACCCTCCCCAGCTTTTATTGTTTGTAGACTTTTTTTTGATGATGGTCATTCTGAGTGGTGTGAGGTGGTATCTCATTATAGTTTTGATTTGCATTTCTCTAATTAAGACACTGAAGAAAGAAATTGAAGACAACATAAACAGATGGAGAGATATTCCATATTCCTTGATTGGAAGACTAAATATTGTGAAAACGACTATACCATCAAATGCAACCTACAGATTCATACAATCCCTATCAAATTACCAATGACATTTTCCACAGAACTAGAATAAAAAATTTCACAATTGATATGGAAATGCAAAAGACCCAAACATACAAAGCAGTCTTTCTTTTTCAATATAAATTTATTTATTTTAATTGGAGGATAATTACTTTACAGTATTTTATTTGTTTTGCCATACATTGACATGAATCCACCACTGGTGTACACGTGTTCCCCATCCTGAACCCCCCTCCCACCTCCCTCCCCATACCATCCTCTGGGTCATCCCAGTGCACCAGCCCTGAGCATCCTGTCTCATGCATCGAACATAGACTGGCGATTCATTTCACATATGATATTATACATGTTTCAATGCCATTTTCCCAAATCATCCCACAGAGTCCAAAAGACTGTTCTATACATCTGTGTCTCTTTTGCTATCTTGCATACAGGGTTATCGTTACCATCTTTCTAAATTCCACACATATGCATTAGTATACTGTATTGGTGTTTTTCATTCTGGCTTACTTCACTCTGTATAATTGGCTCCAGTTTCATCCACCTCATTAGAACTGATTCAAATGTATTCTTTTTAATGGATGAGTAATATTTCATTGTGTATATGTACCACAGCTTTCTTATCCATTCATCTGCTACTGGACATCTAGGTTGCTTCCATGTCCTGGCTATTATAAACAGTGCTGCCATGAACATCGGGGTACACGTGTCTCTTTCAATTCTGGTTTCCTCGGTGTGTATGCCCAGCAGTGGGATTGCCGGGTCATATGGCAGTTCTATTTCCAGTTTCTTAAGGAATCTCCACACTGTTCTCCATAGTGGCTGTACTAGTTTGCATTCCCACCAACAGTATAAGAGGGTTCCCTTTTCTCCACACCCTCTTCAGCATTTATTGCTTGTAGACTTTTGGATAGCAGCTATTCTGACTGGTATGAAATGGTACTTCATTGTGGTTTTGATTTGCATTTCTCTGATAATGAGTGATGTTGAGCATCTTTTCATGTGTTTGTTAGCCATCTGTATGTCTTCTTTGGAGAAATGTCTATTTAGTTCTTTGGCCCTTTTTTTGATTGGGTCATTTATTTTTCTGGAATTGAGCTGCATAAGTTGCTTGTATATTTTTGAGATTAATTCATTGTTAGTTGCCTCATTTGCTGTTATTTTCTCCCATTCTGAAGGCTGTCTTTTCACCTTGCTTATAGTTTCCTTTGTTGTGCAAAAGCTTTTAATTTTAATTAGATCCCTTTTGTTTATTTCTGTTTTTATTTCCAATATGCTGGGAGGTAGGTCAAGAGGATGCTGCTGTGATGTATGTCGGAGAGTGTTTTGCCTATGTTCTCCTCTAGGAGTTTTATATTTTTTGGTCTTACATTTAGATCTTTAATCCATTTTGAGTTTATTTTTGTGTATGATGTTAGAAAGTGTTCTATTTTCATTCTTTTACAAGTGGTTGACCAGTTTTCCCAGCACCACTTGTTAAAGAGATTGTCTTTTCTCCACTGCATATTCTTGCCTCCTTTATCAAAGATAAGATGTCCATAGGTGCGTGGATTTATCTCAGGGCTATTTTGTTCCATTGATCTATATTTCTGTCTTTGTGCCAGTACCATACTGTCTTGATGACTGTGGCTTTGTAGTAGAGCCTGAAGTCAGGCAGGTTGATTCCTCTACTTCCATTCTTCTTTCTCAAGATTGCTTTGGCTATTCAAGGTTTTTTGTAGTTTGATACAAATTGTGAAATCATTTGTTCTACCTCTGTGAAAAATACCATTGGTAGCTTGATAGGGGTTGCATTGAATCTATAGATTGCTTTGGGTAGTATACTCATTTTCACTATATTGATTCTTCCGATCCATGAATATGGTATATTTCTCCACCTATTAGTGTCCTCTTTGATTTCTTTCACCAGTGTTTTGTAGTTTTCTATATATAGGTCTTTAGTTTCTTTAGGTGGATATATTCCCAAGTATTTTATTCTTTTTGTTGCAATGGTGAATGGAGTTGTTTCCTTAATTTCTCTTTCTATTTTCTCATTATTAGTGTATAGGAATGCAAGGGATTTCTGTGTGTTGATTTTATATCCTGCAACTTTACTATATTAATTGATTAGCTCTAGTAATTTTCTGGTGGAGTCTTTAGGGTTTTTTATGTAGAGGATCATGTCATCTGCAAACAGTGAGAGATTGACTTCTTCTTTTCCAATTTGGATTCCTTTTATTTCTTTTTCTGCTCTGATTGCTGTGGCCAAAACTTCCAGAACTATGTTGAATAGTAGTGGTGAAAGTGGGCACCCTTGTCTTGTTCCTGACTTTAGGGGAAATGCTTTCCATTTTTCACCATTGAGGATAATGTTTGCTTTGGGTTTGTCATATATAGCTTTTATTATGTTGAGGTATGTTCCTTCTATTCCTGCTTTCTGGAGAGTTTTTATCATAAATGGATGTTGAATTTTGCCAAAAGCTTTCTGTGCATCTATTGAGATAATCATATGGCTTTTACTTTTCAATTTGTTAATGTGGTATATTACATTGATTAATTTGTGGATATTGAAGAATCTTTGCATCCCTGGGATAAAGCCCACTTGGTCATGATGTATGATCTTTATAATGTGTTGTTGGATTCTGATTGCTAGAATTTTGTTAAGGATTTTTGCACATATGTTCATCAGTAATATTTGCCTGTAGTTTTCTTTTTTTATGGCGTCTTTGTCAGGTTTTGGTATTAGGGTGATGGTAGCCTCATAGAATGAGTTTGGAAGTTTACCTTCCTCTGCAATTTTCTGAAAGAGTTTGAGTAGGATAGGTGTTAGCTCTTCTCGAAATTTTTGGTAGAGTTCAGCTGTGAAGCCTTCTGGTCCTGGGCTTTTGTTTGTAGGAAAATTTCTGATTACAGTTTCGATTTCCATGCTTGTGATGCATCTGTTAAGATTTTCTATTTCTTCCTGGTTCAGTTTTGGAAAGTTGTACTTTTCTAAGAATTTGTCCATTTCTTCCACGTTGTCCATTTTATTAGCAGATAATTGCTGATAGTAATCTCTTATGATCCTTTGTATTTCTGTGTTGTCTGTTGTGATCTCTCCATTTTCATTTCTAATTTTATTGATTTGATTTTTCTCCTTGTTTCTTGATGAGTCTGGCTAATGGTTTGTCAATTTTATTTATCTTCTCAAAGAACCAGCTTTTGGCTTTGTTGGGTTTTGCTATGGTCTCTTTTGTTCCTTTTGCATTTATTTCTGCCCTAATTTTTAAGATTTCTTTCCTTCTACTAACCCTTGGGTTCTTCATTTCTTCCTTTTCTAGTTGCTTTAGTTGTAGAGTTAGGTTATTTATTTGACATTTTTTCTTGTTTCTTGAGGTATGCCTGTATTGCTATGAACCTTCCCCTTAGCACTGCTTTTACAGTGTCGCATAGGTTTTGGGTCATTTTGTTTTCATTTTCATTCGTTTCTATGCATATTTTGATTTCTTTTTTGATTTCTTCTGTGATTTTTTGGTTATTCAGCAGCGTGTTGTTTAGCCTCCATACGCTGGAATTTTTAATAGTTTTTCTCCTGTAATTGAGATCTAATCTTACTGCATTGTGGTCAGAAAAGATGCTTGGAATGATTTCAATTTTTTGAATTTACCAAGGCTAGATTTATGGCCCAGGATGTGATCTATCCTGGAGAAGGTTCTGTGTGCACTTCAGAAAAAGGTGAAATTCATTGTTTTGGGGTGAAGAGCACTATAGATATCAAGTAGGTCTAACTGGTCTATTGTATCATTTAAAGTTTGTGTTTCCTTATTAATTTTCTGTTTAGTTGATCTATCCATAGCTGTGAGTGGGGTATTAAAGTCTCCCACTATTATTGTGTTATTGTTAATTTCCCCTTTCATACTTGTTAGCATTTGTCTTACATATTGCAGTGCTCCTATGTTGGGTGCATATATATTTATAATTGTTATATCTTCTTCTTGGATTGATCCTTTGATCACTATGTAACGTCCTTCTTTGTCAAAACAGTCTTGAGAAAGAAGAATGGAGCTGGAGGAATCAACCTTCCTGACTTCAGACTATACTACAAAGCTACAATCATCAAGAAAGTATGGTACTGGCACAAAAACAGAAATATAGACTAATGGAATAAGATAGACAGTCCAGAGATAAACCCATACACCTATGGGTACCTTATTTTTGACAAAGGGGGCAAGAATATACAACAGGACAAAGACAGTCACTTCAATAAGTGGTGCTGGGAAAATTGGACAGCTTCGTGTAAAAGAGTGAAATTAGAACATTTCCTAACACCACAACGATAAACTCCAAATGGATTAAAGACCTAAATGTAAGTCCAGAAACTATAAAACTCTTAGAGGAAAACAGAGAGAGAACACTCAGTGACATAAATCACAGCAAGATCCTCTATGACACACCTCCTAGAGTGATGGAAATAAAAACAAAAATAAACATGTGGGACCTAATTAAACTTAGTAGCTTTTGCACAGCAAAGGAAACTATAAACAATGTGAAAAGACGACCTTCAGAATGGGAGAAAATAATGGCAAATGAAACAACTGACAAAGGATTAATTTTCAAAATATAAAAGCACCAGCTCATACAAGTCAATACCAGAAAAACAAACAACCCAATCAAAAGTGGAGAAAAGGCCTAAACAGACTTTTCTGTGAAGAAGGCATACAGATAGCTAATAAACACATGAAAAGATCCTCAACAAAAGCTGCTGCTGCTGCTGCTGAGTCACTTCAGTCGTGTCCTACTCTGTACAACCCCATAGACAGCAGCCCACCAGGCTCCCCCATCCCTGGGATTCTCCAGGCAAGAACACTGGAGTGGGTTGCCATTTCCCTCTCCAACACGTGAAAGTGAAGTTGCTCAGCCATGTCCGACTCTTAGCAACCTCATGGACTGCAGCCTACCAGGATCCTCCGTCCATGGGATTTTTCAGGTAAGAGTACTGGAGTGGGTTGCCATTGCTTTCTCCACAACAAAAGCTAGTACATTCTCAATAAATAAATAATAATAATAATACACTGTTTGTTTGATGGCTTAAGGCTGAAATACAGAGAAAAGACACTGGTCCAAGCATAAGAAGAGATAAGTCCTTGAATAAAACATCAACACGGTCTTACCTGGCTGCAGCAAAGAATCCGCCTACAATGCAGGAGCTGCAGGAGACGCGAGTTGGATCCCTGGGTTGAGAAGATCCCTTGGAGGAGGGCATGACAACTCATTCCAGTATTCTTGCCTGGAGAATCCCATGGAAAAAGATGCCTGTCAGGCTACGGTCCATAGCATCACAAAGAGTCAAGCATGACTGAAGCTTCTTAGCACGCACATGCAAGATACCAATACAGAAGTTCTAAAGACATACACATGAGACCAAGCAAGAGTTTTAAATGCAAGAGAAGAAGGAACATTCCTTCAGGGAATAAAGAAGGAATAAAGAATATACAAAGTTAGGTTTTCAGCAGCTCTTGGCAACTTCATAGTCTTTCTCCCTTCTCTGTACAACTAACACAAGATGGATGTGTGGTTGTGCAAATGTACTAATTACATATTTCAGGGAGATATGCTTGTTAAAACTGTGAAAGTAATATGGTTTAATTTTGTGAAAGGACATAATTTGGAAAATTTTATTTTAATCAGTCTTTGGTCCCAGCTTCCCAATTCACTATATCTCAAAAAGGCACTCAACTGTTCAACACTGAATAAATATATATGGGGAATGATGAGAAGGATTGCTCAGTGAATGACTCCAAATGCTCAGAATCCCTAGAAATGAGCTAGCTCGTTGAGGAGTCCTTTTAGTGGGAAAGGCTACATACAATCTTACTTCTCCAGGTCTCAAGGCCTATTTTCTCAGTTTTCTCAGCACTTTGCTGTGCTTCCCAGGTGGTGCTAATGGTAAAGAATCTATCTGCCAATGCAGGAAACACAAAAGAGACTTGGGTTTAATTTCTGAGTAGGAAAGATCCCCTGGAGTAGGAAATGACAACCCACTCCAATATTCTTGCCTGGAAAACTCCATGGGCAGAAGAGCCTTATGGGCTCCATCCATGGGGCCACAAAGAGTTGGACACAACTGAGCAACTGGACCACCACCACCACCAAAATAGCTCTCCCCAAAATAGCTGGGTCCAAGTTCAAACTGCTTCCTATCTGCTCCTAAATTTTACTCCCATTACCACTCTCCATCACCCCCTACCCAGATAAGGCCCTTGTTATACTTCTCACAGGGACTGGACAGGCTTCATAAAGGAATGGTCCTGAGTCATGTCTAGTTCAATCGTAATTATACAAATTATATTATATATTATATACACTATATATATGTATATAGTAATACAATACAATATAATTTATAACAATTTTAAAATTATATATAACCATATTATATCTGATAATATACATTATCAGATAATATCTGATATCTGATAATTCTATATATTATATATAGTTGTATATATAATTAAACATATATTAAACTTATATATATATAACTATATATTATTATCAGATAATACCTGTATATCTGATAATATACATTATATTATTATTACATATATGATTATAATTATCATATAGTACAAATAATTATACAGTTATATACAATTGTATAATATAATTATACATGATTATTATTCCACATGTTAATATTAATAATTATGCAATATTAGTTGCTATCACTTATTAAGCTCTTATAGTGTTAACACATTCTTCCCATTGCCTGATCCTTATCACCTTTCTCCTAATAATGCTAACTTACTCTTCACATCTGGCTCAGCTTGGTCATCAGTTCCTTCAGGAAGCCTCCCCAACACTGTCCTAGCCTAGATTAGATGTCCCCACTGCCCTCCTAGTTCCCCTTATTTTCTCTTTTGAAATACACATCACACTACACTGCCTGCTAATGTTGATTTCTGTAACAAGAATATGAGCTGCATGAAAAGAGAGAAATCCAATTGCTTTGTTGCTCTTTATATTGCCTGTGCCAGTATAGTGTCTGGTACAGAATAGGCATTCAATTAATATTTGTTGCTAGGCACTTTATACAACAACAAAAAAAACAGTATGTCCCTTGTCAGTAAACCAACTTCCTTTTCTTCAATATGGCTATAAAAAGGCACACAGAAGTGAAACTTATTCTCCACTGAAAGAATGCCATGCTGTGTGCAGAAGTTTATAGTGAAAAAGATGGCTCATCACCACCTATGGATCTTGCTCTTTTGCCTACAAACCTGTGAGTTCTGACCCTTGCTGATACCTCCTAATTTTCTATTAAGTTTTGGAAATTGATCCTAAGGAGGCTATTGAAATTTGGCCTGCTTTAATAGAAACACCCTGGGTCTCAAAAGGGATCCTCCTGACTGGGAAGAGACTTAAGATCCAAACCTATCTGTTTTTCAGCTTTAGAGTTTATATATCTGAATTTTATCTGTACTCAGCCTCTAAACATCTGAGAAAAACTCTTCTGCTCAGAACTGTCAACTTATGGTAGACCTGCCCAGAAAACCAACAAAGGAATAGATAGTCCAAAACTTTGAAAAACTTAGAAGAAATTTTTTGGGACGTTAGAATGTGTTATATAAAATTTAACAGAGATATGACAATTATTTCATTGCTCCTGCAGATTAGAGTGACACATGACTATAATTATCACTGTAAAAACTTCACCTCTTTAAGTTCCCTTTATTTTCAAAGCACATTCAGAGCTATTACTCTGCTTATGTCCTCCAAAAACTCTAAAATTAGTGGAGAAGAGAGTATTGTCCCTGTTTTATAAATAAATTAGTTCTCAAAAAAGAAATGAAGAAGTTGAACTAAAAATCCTGTTTTTGTTACTTAAGGCTTAACAGTAAAGTATAATGGTTAAATGAATATTGCTTGTTGTTAGTACAAAGTAAACTATGTAACATTAACATAGCTTTGGGAGTGTTTTGTCATTGCATATATTATCTTACTGATTCCGAACAATTGCCTTGTTTATGTAAAAACTATCATTTCTAAAAATACTTACAGTGTCTCTTATCAGCTTTGGAAATGCACTAGCAAATTCCTGGCATGAGTTAGAACACAGAGACTCTAGTGGGTTAGGATTTCTGGGAAAGGTAGAATTGGCGCACTGGGGTGTCTCTGATTCCCTTGACCACTTAAAGCTGTGACTCCTTCAATGTGAGCTTCCTTGAGATTGTATCCACTGGGCAGGTCAAATTTTTGAGCCTGTGGTAGTCACCCTGACAGACAAGCAGAAAATGCAAGTAGACGGGGTAAAATATTGGATAGAACCTAAATGGAAATCTAGGGATATCCCCAGTCTTTTAAAGAAGGGCTAGACAGGGAGGCATTTGATACCACTTAACTAGCAAAACTCAGTGGAAGTGAGTTTGAGTGAACTCCGGGAGTTGATGATGGACAGGGAAGCCTGGCGTGCTACAATTCATGGGGTTGCGAAGAGTCAGACACGACTGAGTGACTGAAGTGAAGTGAACTGAACTGAACTGAACTGAACTAGCAAAGCATTCACAATTTTTACGTACACACTCTTATGTGATACATACTAAGATCATTGAAATAAGCAAGATAGATGTTCTTAATTTCATTACGAAAAAAAAAGTAGAATCTAAGACTTGAATTAAACAATTCACCTAAAATTTCACAGCCTGAAATTGGTAGAGCTGAAAATGGACATTTGTTCTGTTAATCCCAAGGCTGTAGTTCTTTCTGTTCCACACTTTTCTGACCTTTCACTCATTCAGTTTTCAAGTCCCTGATGCTCTTCAAAGGGCTACTGTACACTACATGAAAGGCAGCTCTAAGATACACTTGCCTCATCTACTGAAATGGAAATCAAAGTTATTGAATCAGCTAGCAATGAATCATTCATCCATTAGCTTTAGAACTTTGGGAAAGTTATATAAAATCCACCTGTTGTCAGAAAGGGGAATATTTCCCTCTTCTGCCTCTTGAGTTCTGTGGCTGGACTACTAATAAAACTGACAACAACAAAATTCTGTAAAGCAATTATCCTTCAATTAAAAATAAATACATTTTGTTAAAAAACTGACATGGGATAGATTGCAGGAGAAAAGAAACAATTTTTTTTTCAATTTTTTCAACTTTTTATTTTATATTGGAGTATAGCTGATTAGGGGCTTACCTGGAGGCTCAGTGGTAAAAGAGTCGGCCTGACAATGCAGGCATCGCCAGAGACATGGTTTCGATCCCTGAATGGGAAGATCCCCTGGAATAGGCAATGACAACCCTTTCTTGCCTGGAAAATTCTGTGGACAGAGGAGCCTGGCAGGTTGCAGTCCATGGGGTCGCAAAGAGTCAGACATGACTGAGAATGTGTGCACGCATGCACTCAAGCACACACACACACACACACACAGAGCCAATTAACAATGTTGTGATAGTTTCAGGTGAACAGCAAAGGGACCCAGCCATATGTATACATGTATCCATTCTCCTCCAAATTCCCTTCCCATCCATGCTGCCATGTAACATCCCTGGGCTATACAGTAGGTCTTCATTGGTTATCCATTTTAAATACAGCAGTGTGTACATGTCCATCCCAAACTCCCTAACTATCCTGTCCTCCCATCCTTCCCTCCTGGCAACCATAAGTTCATTCTCTAAGTTTATGAGACTGAGAAACAAATTTTAATTTGTGCATGCAGAGGTCTCATAGAAATGGAAACTAAGAAGTGGCCAAAACAAACAGCTTTTACTTTTTAGACAAAGAAACAAATTTGTGAAGAATCAAAAGGACAAAGAAACTCAGGCTTTTGGTGTGAGCACCAAAAGTTAGTGAAGAATGTAAACAGACTTGGGGCTTGAAGCGGTAGATTAAAATAACACAGTTGGTTTGTGTAAACTTCCTGCCCCCAAATTCGCTGTCTTTGTTGATAAGGATGTCCTTATACCTCCAGATGCTGTGAGGTTTATTTTCTGCTTTCAGGGGGACAGAGAAGAATCGGAGTTTTCTTCTTGTACTGGCTTCTTCTCAATCAACTTTTATTCAAAATAATCAATATGGAGAGTCTCCTGGTGGCCAAGTGGTTATGATTCTGGGCTTTCATTGCCGTGGCCTAGGTTCAATCCCTAGTCCAGGAACTGAGATTCCCACAAATGATGCAGCCAAAAAAAAAGAAAAAGAAAAAATCATATGTCATTGTGGCATATTTGGGGGCAATCCATCCTGGGCTGTGTTGGGTTCAGCCAACCCAACATTGTTATATAGACTTCAAAATGGGAGAACTCTTAGTACAATAAGATTGTTTTGAGAATCAAAATGATAACCCAGGTATGACAGTTAGCACAGTATCTGAATATAGTAGGTGCTTACCAAATACTAGCTAATGCTGTTGTTTTTCACACCTGCTTTTCATATGGTATTAGGAAAGGGCCAGGGCTTTCTTATACAGAGATCCTGGCCAAGATTCCTCTGTTTAGGATGATCCAAGGAACATGAGCTGGTGAAAAGATGGTACGAATTTGAACTTAGGTGTGGGCTTTTGAAGTTCCTGAAGAGAAAACCAGGGATGAAATATTCCCTTTGTCAAGGACCCATTAATGAGAGGTGGGAGTCTGTTTTTATAGCAGTAAAACCAGAAGTACTTTCATGTACCATTTGGCTTTGTTGAATGGATATGTTTGCCTCTTAAAATTATTCTACCAACATTTCCTGAGTGCAAAAATGTACCCCATATCCCTCTTGCTGCTATTCCTAACAAAGATGGTCCCTGATATTTAGCACTGAGCTTAGATGTCAACACTGACTGTACTTACTTCCCTGGAATGAATTCTGAACAATTTAAGCAGCTGAGATGCAATGGGAAAAGGGAATTAGAAATCCCCTTTTTCCCTGGAAAGCACTGAAATAAGAGGAGTCTGAGTGTGCAAGCTCATGACCATTCCATGTTGGAAAAGTTTTCTTGAAGAGCCAAGACTCACAGTCTTATGTTTGTGATCTCAGCTTCCTCATCATGACCTGTGAATACTGTGACTCTGACTGTCCTTCCAAGTATTCTGCTAGCTGCCAACTGTTTGTTATAAAAAACAAGAGCCCACTGCTCTTGCTCCATACTCACTTCCTTCTACATATTCTCCCTCACACTCCTTTAATTTTTCCTTTTCTCTGTACCTTTCTTGCTTCTTTCTTCAACCTCTCCCCTTGCTGCCTTCTCCTCTCTCATCAATGATAGTAATAATTAACCACTTATGGAGCAGTCACTACATATCTGTCATTACTTTAAGTAGTCTACATATGTTATTTTGTCTAATCCTCATAACACCCTTTGAGATGGGTACTGTTAATATTACAGAAGGAAATAGAGGTCATTTAGCCAAAAAGTGGAGGAAGTAGGATTTGAACTCCTGTCTATAGACTTAACCACTGAGTCAGTGCTGCCTTCACCACTTTGATGCTGAAATAGAATAGCATATTATCTCTGAGGCTGATGGTTATCACACTTTGGGATTTATCATGAGTGGTGATTATTCAGCAGAGACTGAGCCCATCTCTGTACCCACCTACAGAGGAGGCTAGAGTCTGGTGGGCAGGCCTTTGCCAACAACAGAATTTTGGGCAGGCCAGCAAGGTAGAATATCCAAAGAAATGACCATATCGAGACATGGTTCAAGTACCATTCACATGAGCATGGTTATAGAATGATTTGAATTTGCTTTTTTAAAACAAACAAAGATCCAGTATCAATAAGATCTCAATGTTCTGCTGAATGTAGAGCACAGTCATGAGGCAATCCAGCAGCTGACACAAAAACTAGGGGAGAAAAAAAGAATGAAAAAGTAAATAAATCCAGGAAAGGTGAGTGGGTTCCTCTAGATATCTGTTTATGGATAAGTAGGCCCCAACCATCATCCTAGGAGTTGGAGACAAGATTTCACTCCTGGAGAAGAGTCTGGCAAGTGTCAATTTGCCATTAGTCCAAAGTCCTATTAGAGAGGGGCCTTCAGCTTCCCTCATAGCTCAGTTGGTAAAGAATCCACCTGCAATGCAGGAGACCCCAGTTCGATTCCTGGGTCAGGAAGATCCACTGGAGAAGGGATAGGTTACCCACTCTAGTATTCTTGGGCTTCCCTGGTGGCTCAGCTGGTAAAGAATCCATATGCAATGTGGGAGACCTGGGTTTGATCCCTGGGTTGAGCAGATCTCCTGGAGAAGGGAAAGGCTATCCACTCCAGTATTCTGGCCTGGAGAATGCCATGGACTGTATAGTTCATGGGGTTGCAAAAAGTCAGACACAACTGAGTGACATTCACTTTCAAAATAAAGACAAAGCCTCTGTTCTAGAAAGAGATTTGAGCAGACAACTGCCATAGACCTTCCAAAAGGGCTTAAAAACAAAAGCCAAATTACAGAAATAGAAGAATATATTATGTATGGGGAAGAGTAGGTATCAAGACATTAGCTTAAAAATCCAGTCTCCAAGATGCTTGAGGCTGCATCCTTATAACAACGTGAGACTCCAATAGAGGGGGTAGTGACCCCCCTCATCAACCCAATATGCCAAAGCAGCCCTGAAGACCAGTGTGTGACCCCAGAGCAGCCAGAGTGCTTCCACAACAGGAGCCCAAAAGTCAATGCTAGGTCACTTGGGCTCCTCGAATAATTCCCAAACCAGACTTTTGTTCTCTTGAACTTAAGAGAAGGATAAATCTGTAAATTTGGGGGTAACTAGACTCAGCTATGTGGAAGCTAGAAAAGAAAGAGGTCTGAGCAGTCAATTGGGTAACTGATGTTAGTTGAGGTACATACCCACTACACTGTTTCCTTCACTATACTCAATTTTTTATTATATGCTTAGAGTGCTGTGGTTATTGTTCAGTCACTAAGTTGTGTCTGACTCTGATCCCAAGGACTGCCGCACACCAGGCTTCCCTGTCCTTCACTGTCTCCCAGAGTTTGCTCAGATTCATGTCCATAGAGTGCTGAGTAATGATAAAATGATGAGTGACAGGATCTCATCTTTAAGAATCTATGTGTGTGTGTGTGTGTGTGTGTGTGTGTGTGTGTGTGTATTTGGCAGAAGAGGATTCATCTCACCCTAAATCTCAATAAAGATTATATAAAGTAAAAGGGAAAAAAAGCCAGCAGAAAATAGTATACTATTGGAAGGACTGATGGTGAAGCTGAAACTCCAATACTTTGGCCACCTGATGCAAAGAGCTGACTCATTGGAAAAGACCCTGATGCTGGGAAGGATTGAGGGCAGGAGGAGAAGCGGACGACAGAGGATGAGGTGGTTAGATGGCATCACTGACTCGATGGACATGGGTTTGGGTGAACTCCGGGAGTTGGTGATGGACAGGGAGGCCTGGCGTGCTGCGGTTCATGGGATCTCAAAGAGTCGGACATGACTGAGCAACTGAACTGAACTGAACTGTATGGAGGTGGTAGGTTCCTTGTTTTAAAACCCTCATAAGCAAGGAGTTTCCATTCTCATGGCGAATGACACAAAGCTTCTCTCCGCTAACCCTTTGCTTCCTCTTTGTCCTTCTTTCCCTTCACTCGGAGTAACCAGTTACAACCATCTCTCTTCTGGGTGCTGCTGCCTCTGGTAGCTCTTCCAGACCTGCAGTACTCAGGGAAGCAGTGGATGGGGGGAGACAAGGGGAAAGTTATCTATGGCTGAAGAAATATAAAGAAATGCTGATTTGAAGGGTCCTAAAGAAGCAAGGGGGTTTGGGTAGCTCTTAAGCAACAATACGCCCTTCCTTATTTCCATGCCCACGAAAACCTTCATGCTGGCTTTTTGTAACATCTCTGTAATACTCCAGTTCTCCTTTTTTTTCCATAAGAGTTGTCTGGGGGTATTATTTTAATCTCTGTAAAAATGTTTTCTTATTTTACATAACAAGCACTTATGGTGCCTAGTATGTGCCAAGTACTTTCCTAATAGGTTTACAAATATTAACTCATTTAATATAACACTTTTATGAAATGCTCCTGTTAGTCTATTTAGAAGCTGATAAAACCGAGGCACAGAGAGGTTAACTTTCCGAAGGTCTCATGGCTAGAACCTGGCAGGAGCAGGACTCAAGCTCAGGTAGTCTGGATTTTCATCACTAAGTCATGGTGCCTGACACAGGGGCAGAAAGAGGGTGCCCCTCATGGCAACTCTCCCTTTTGGGGTCTCTAGTTTCTTCTCTATTGCTTTATATACCTGAGAGCAGTGTTGTGTCATCTAATTTTCATACTTCCTCAAAAGCAGTAGAGAAATTTTATTTCATTTACCAATAGAATCCTGTGGTTTGGCAGGTAATTGGCTTAGTCATGGTTATTTAGCTAATTGGCAATAGAACCTTGGCTCAAACTTGTTTCTTGATCTTTTACTCACCATGCTATGAATCCCTAGCCTGTGGACATATGCAAATCTTTGTTAACAATATGAGAATATTGGAGTGGAAAGAATTTACTGTTAGCCAACTGCTCTTTCTTAGTAATCAGTTTATATTCTGAACCTTCCTTACCAAGGGCCAGAGACATGTAGAGTTATTTCTTGCCCTCACTGTTTCTCTTACTCTAAGTTTTCTACCTTGCTTTTTATTGCTAGAAAAAGGGGAAAGCAGGTCAGTTGCCAAAAAAGTATTTATTCTTTTAACAAATATTTAATAACCATCCACTAATTGTAAAGGAAATACTAGTGACCAAAACAGAAAAAGACTACATGGCAATTATATTCTCATGGGGGTGAAAGGTGGGGAAGACAATAACTACACATGCACAGGCAATGCTTTAGTAGTCATAACTGCTGCGAAGAAAATAAATAAAGCAAGGCAATAGAGAGTGATGGGAAATAGACGGCTACTTGAACATGGTGAGGCTTTCTCTGAAGATATGACATTGGAACAGAGTTTCACAGTGAAGGAGTGCTGGAAAGGGTGTTGTAAAAAAAAAGGGGGGGGGGAGGACAGCAAATATTTAATAGAAAATGTTCTAAGGTGTTCTTAGCCAGTTTGAAGAATAAGAAAGTCAGTGTGGTTGAAGTGGGCAGGGGAGAGAAGGATATGAGATTAGATGGGAAAAGATAGGATCTAGGAGACTAGGGCGTCCCTTGAAACCTCAAATGCACACTGTCTTTGTTTTTTAATAGACTCTCTTAATCCTTGGAAGAAAAGTTATGACCAATATAGATAGCATATTGAAAAGCAGAGATATTACTTTGCCAACAAATGTCCATCTAGTCAAGGCTATGGTTTTTCCAACGATCATGTATGGATGTGAGAGTTGGACTGTGAAGAAAGCTGAGCACGGAAGAATTGATGCTTTTGAACTGTGGTGTTGGAGAAGACTCTTGAGAGTCCCTTGGACTGCAAGGAGATCCAACCAGTCCATTCTGAAGGAGATCAGTCCTGGATGTTCATTGGAAGGACTGATGCTGAAGCTGAAACTCCAATACCTGGCCACCTCATGAGAACAGTTGACTCATTGGAAAGGACCCTAATGCTGGGAGGGATTGGGGGCAGGAGAAGAAGGGGACGACAGAGGATGAGATGGCTGGATGGCATCACTGACTCGATGGACATGAGTTTGGGTGAACTCCAGGAGTTGGTGATGGACAGGGAGGCCTGGCGTGCTGCAATTCATGGGGTCGCAAAAGTCAGACACGACTGAGTGACTGAACTGAACTGAACTGAAGGAGAACTATGAAGTTTAGGTCTAAATGCCCTCTCTGTTGCCATCAATTGTTATTTTGTAATCTATGTGGGTTTTACCCAACTTCTCAGTAAATTTACTTCTCAGTAAATTTCCCTTACTCAGGTCTGAAGAATTTCCCTCTGGTCAGTTAACCTCCTTCTACCCCATCAATATTGCTAACCCAGATAAAGTTTCTGAGTCTTCATTTTTCCCAAACACATTTATTATTCTCATATTCTCTATTTCCTTCTTTCAATCAGTGGTTTTGGGCAGCTACTTTATCATGAAATGTACATTTGTAAAGTTCACCCATTCACATGAGTTCATCCAGGGAAACAGGAGTTATCATCTAAAACACCAAAGATATATAAGGCTGAGAAAGATGTCCAGCTTCCCTTCCAGGAGGAGAAATCCAGCTCCAGTGAACAGACCGCCCATGGTGTTCTCTATTCAAGCTGGCGTCATCCTGACCTTCCAGTTACCTCTTCACCATAGCTACCTAGGGGTCACGGGGAACCCATTTTTCCATCCAAGCCCACATCATGGAGTTCAAGCCTTTTCTTGCCTTTGCTTCTCTTCTGGAAGTATTGCCTTTCTCCCACCCTATCCTGCTGTGGTCTGGCTGTGGAAATCAGGAAATCACACTCATTCAGTTCAGTCATTCAGTCATGTCTGACTGTTTGCAACCCGATGGACTGCAGCACACCAGGCTTCCCTGTCCATCACCAACTCCTGAAGCTTGTTCAGACTCATGTCCATCAAGTCAGTGATGCCATCCAACCATCTTATCTTCTGTTGTCCACTTCTCCTCCTGCCTTCAATCTTTCCCAGCATCAGGGTCTCTTCCAATGAGTCAGTTTGCATCAGGTGGCCAAAGTATTGGAGTTTCAGCTTCAGCATCAGTCCTTCCAATGAATATTCAGGACTGATTTCCCTTAGGACTGATGGGTCGGATTCCCTTGCAGTCCAAGGGACTCTCAAGAGTCTTCTCCAGCACCACAGTTTAAAAGCATCAATTCTTTGGTGCTCAGCTTTCTTTATAGTCCAGCTCTCACATCACGTACATGGCTTTGACTTATATGGACCTTAGTTGGCAAAGTAATGTCTCTGTTTTTTAATATGCTGTCTAGGTTCATCATAGCTTTTCTTCCAAGGAGCAAGCATCTTTTAATTTTATGGCTGCAGTCACCATCAGCAGTGATTCTGGAGCCCAAGAAAATATAGTATCTCACTGTTGCCATTGTTTCCCATCTTTTTGCCATGAAGTGATGGGACCAGATGCAATGATCTTAGTTTTCCGAATGTTGAGTTTTAAGCCAAATGTTTCACTCTCCTCTTTCACTTTCATCAAGAGGCTCTTCAGTTCTTTGCTTTCTTCACACTCATTAGGAGATATTATAAATATGGGTCATCTCTTTTTCATTGGGCCCCAAGCCTGCTCACCAGTCCCTTCATCCCCTCAGTCAACCTGTTAACTCCCTGGGGGTATTCCCTAGAGCAGCATTTCCTCAAAAATTTTACATTCATCAAAATAATAATAGCAACTATCATTTTTATGTGCCAGGAATTTGTGCTTAGTGTTCTTTCTTCATAATTGTATTTAATAATTACCTATATTTTAAAGGTAAGGAACCTAAGAATCAGAGAATTTCAATTGTTTCCCCCAAATAACATATCTAGGTTCAAATATCCCTAGATTCAAAACCTGTACCCCTAACTTTACACATCTTAAGTAGTCCCTCTCCTGCCTCCTCTTGCTTCCCACATTACTGAAGATATGAAGGCCATCAAGCATGACTCAGCTCAGTTCAGTTCAGTTCTGTAGCTCAGTCGTGTCCAACTCTTTGCAACCCCATGAATTCCAGCACGCCAGGCCTCTCTGTCCATCACCAAATCCCAGAGTTCACCCAAACTCACGTCCATCGAGTCAGTGATGCCATCCAGACATCTTATACTCTGTTGTCCCCTTCTCCTCCTGCCCTCAATCCCTCCCAGCATCAGAGTCTTCCAGTGAGTCAACTCTTTACATGAGGTGGCCAAAGTGCTGGAGTTTCAGCTTTAGCATCACTCCTTCCAAAGAACACCCAGGACTAATCTCCTTTAGAATGGACTGGTTGGATCTCCTTACAGTCCAAGGTGACTAGCTACCATTTTATCTTCTCTGTTCCAAAAAGTCCACTACATATTAAGCAACATCTATGTGCCCTCCCAACAATTTCATGAGGTAGGCATTACTATATCCTATCTTGTAGCTAAGTAAGATAAGGGCCTCAGTAACTGTCAGGAATTGAACACAGGCCCATTGGACTCAAACTATGTGCTTTTTCCATCTTGCCAAGCAAACTTTCTTCTATCCTTACTCCCAACAAGACCTCAAAATATCAATATCCTTTCACTCATCCTTTCCTTTTTTCTTTCCACTTTAGATGAAGGCATGAGCCTCTTCTGACTGAAAACATATACCTTTCTCTGCACACCATTTCCCTTCCATTTTTTGTTCCACACAAGCCTTAGTGGCTTGTGTATACTTCACTGTGCTTGGTGCTTGGGATTTTAAGACAAGATTCCTGGATTCAAGTGACTTGGTGTCCGGAAACAGACAGGTGGGCTCATGACTACGAACCAGTATGGCAAGTACTATGAGAGAGAAACAAAGAACTCCATGCGTAGGGACATCTATCCTAGATCAGGGAAATCTCTATCTTCTTTTCCTCCATACCACACTTCCCCCATCAATATCTTCTATTTCAAAACAAAATCAAATAAATTAGTTTTGTTTGGCTCTCTAGCTAGCTATTTGTTCTGTTTTATAACCTTTCTTTCACTATGAATCTTCTCCAATTCTTTACCACCTTTTCTATCCTCAATCCTCTACACTCTGGCCTCCATTTGAATCATCCTAACTTGAACTACATTCTCAAAGGCCATCAGTAACCTCCTAATGGACAGATCTAGGGGTCATTTTCAGCCTTTAACTCACTTGAAGACTCTGGATCACTAAACATCAGTGACAGTTGCCTTCTTGAGATTCTTTCTCCCCCTGGGTTTCATGATTTTGTCTGCTATTGGTGCCTCTCTTGCCACTGTATCGCTTGATCTATTCAGTTTCTTTGATAGTGCCTATTCTATAACTGTAAGCACTTATCACAAGGTTCAGCCTTGAACTTCAGCCTACTCTTCCTGAGTGACCCTCTCCTTCAATCACCTCCTCTCCATAGATTCCTAAACCACTTGGATTTCAGTTTGATGGCAAGTGACAGAGACTCAAAAATAAGAATTCCTTAAAGAAGAAAGAAATTTATTTCTTGTTAGTGTAAAATGACTGGAGTTGGCAGTTCAGTTGGTAGAATAGTTCACAAGGTCATCAGGGATCCACACTTTTTGAATCTTCCTGCTCCATGATTCTCAGTACTTGGCTTCCTCTTCTTGATCCAAAATATCCAAGATCCACTGTCATGGCATTCCAGCCTATAGTAAGCAAGGAAGAGATGAAGAAAGCAATCACCATCTTCTTAACAACATAAAAGTCAATACGACATTTGCACTTTCATCCCATGGACCTGAACTTAGTCACCTGACCAAACTGAGATTGCAGAAAGTTGGTCGATGTAATCTTTATTCTGGGTGACCATACACCTTGCTAAAAATTAGGGATTCTATTACTAAGAATGAAACAGAAAACAAATATTGGAAAACAACCAGCAGATTCTCCCACAGCCCCCAAACAATACTTTGAACACATTAACTTTTCTTATCTTCCATTCCTCTAACTTCTTATTTAGTGGTGCACCGTCATCTCACATTCAGTGTTTCTGACATTAAACTTGTCTTCTCCTTTTGACTTCTTTCAAGCATAAGCTTAATCAAATTCCAGTAGCTATTAGTTTTCCACTCTCATGAAGTAGACACTCAATATACTTTTGAATTTTATGACATGCCTCTTCATTCCTTGCCTTTCTTCGTGCTATCTCTCAAATTCATCCCTTCCTTTCCATTCCCATTACCACCCCTTGATTCATGTCCAGATAGCTAACAGTAGCCTCTGAAATGGTCTTTCAAGCCCAGCTCTTCTTTCCTCTTATTCCTTCATTTCCTACATTATTACCATATGACTCTAACCCTAAAGCATTATTAGCCTTTGTTCTCAAAAACTTTAATAGCTTCCCCCTGCCTGTGGTGCAGACTTCAAACTCAGGTCTGTCCTAAATCTAAACCTAAATTTATATTTCTAGCCTGATTACTCTCTACTTTGTTAAGCAAATCTATACTTATTCAACCTACATCACACATCTTCTCTTTCTAAACCTTTCTTCAGAACCCGAAGACCTGAGACACTAATTCTTTCCCTTTCTATCTAGTAAAATTCTTTTCACTCTTCAAGGTCCTCTTCAAATTCTGTTTCCTCCAAGAAGTTTTTTCTAACCACTGCAGATCAAAGTGATCTATCCTTCCTCAAATTCCTATTGTAATCACTGTCTCTACCATTCATCTGAATTTATCATTTACCAGCTCATATTGCAAAGGTGAGTTATGTGTGTGTATGTGTGTGTGTGTCTTATTTCCCTAACCATATATGAAATTTTTAAAAGGACAGAGAACTTGTCTTGGTCATAGACTTGCATAGAGCTTTTCGTAGTAAGTCCTTAAGACATTTTTGTGCCACAAATTCTCTCTGAAATTAAGTTTCCTTAAGGTTGCCTCCAACATTAATATACTGTTTGAGTCCCCTCAGCACCTAGAGAAATAAGTATTAGCATTGGTTGATATGGAGATTCTTAAAACGCCAAAGCCTTTAAGAGAAGAATAGAGACCACCAAGTGCAGTGATACTGAAAACTGTCCCTCCGTGCTTTACCTGAATTAGCCCTTAATAATGGTTCTTCATACATTCTTCAGTATGGTCTTGGTGTTACCAAGGTCATCACAGAGGTGGACTAAAGAAGTCCTAAAGGGCATATCCTAATTGTTAAGATGAGGATGAGAATGAGAGTCGTTATCATTAATAATCTCAGAAATAACTAGTATTTATTTTGCCTTGATGGTCAACAAAGAGTTTCCATTCATATATGATTTCTCTGATCACTAATTAGATAGGCAAATTTTATAGTTACTATTGCCATTCTGTAGATGAATAAACTGAGACTCAGAAAAGCCTCATGACTTTATTAAGGTTGACCAGCTCATATGTAGAAGTAGCAGCTATGGCTACTCATAGCACCTATGACTTCATCCTCTCTATCTCTTCTTTGCATGCTATCATTTTGTGGCTGCCTCATAGCTCCATTGGGTGTTCAAAGGTACATATTATGCTTGTGCAAGCCCTAAACTTTTCCTCAGAAAGCCCAGGAGTCTCACCAACAGCACCACAGCACAAAATACTAAAAGGACTTCCTCTAGCCTAGCTATCTGACATCCTCACTGCCTCACTCTTTGATACCCAAGCACCACTTCCTGAATGACTTGCGAGAGGAGACAAGATATACTTCAAAAAGCAACACCACCCGCCAACCATTCTATGACTGCACAACTGCCCTCCTACTAAGATCTCAGCCTTAGTAAACTGCCCACCATTTCCTGGGGTTTGACGATAAAACCCACCAGAATTATGAGTCTATGGAACCCCCACCTTTTCCATCTTCTCACACTGAACCTGAATCCAAAGAGTGAAATGGAAATTAGGCACAAGGACTTGATATTAAAAACAAAAAAGAAGAAGAAAGAAAGAAACCTTGTGAGATCTGGCACCAGGGCCAGCTGTACACTTTGCACAACCCAGTAGAATATGAAAATATAGGGTCTTTTTATAAGTAATATTAAGAAGTTCATGACAAAACAACAGCGTTAAATCAAGTTCAGGTCCTTCTGAGCTCAAGACTCTATACCCTGCACAGGTCACATGTCTAGTTGGGGACATTCAAAGATTCAGGCTGGGACACTCCAAGTGTCTCTCTACCAGATCTCATCAACACAGTGGCAGAGCTTGTCTGGGGAGAATTAATCTTCAAGGAATGGATTTTGATAAACTCTGACTTCTGCCACCAAAGACAAACTTAGTCTCTCTTTCTGTTCCCTCAGTAGTTTGGTTCCTATTGCTTTTACTGTTCAGTACTCATCATATTGCATTCCTGTTCGCATGTATGCAGATGCGTCTTATTCTCTGAGCTCTGAGTTCCTCAGAGGTGCCACCATGTCCTATTCATCCCTGAGTGGCGCTTGTTTAGTCATGTCCCACTCTTTTGCGATCCAGTGGACTGTAGCCCACCAGGCTCCTCTGTCCATGGAATACTGGAGTGGATTGCCATTTCTTTCTCCAGGGCATCTTCCCAATCCAGGCAGATTCTTTACCACTGAGCCACCTGGGAAGCCCTAGAACTTAATAAATGTTTGTAGATAAGGGTCTTTAGTCTCCTTCTTGCCCCCAGGACCTTGTTACATCTCCGTCTCTACTTAGCCCATCCCAACTAAGTCACCAGTCCTTGCCTGGGATATTCCTTCTAAGGGAAAATCTTGGATGTTCTGAAAGGAAAGAGGTTTATGTAAGCAGTCCCTGACTTGTCCAGAAAGTCCTGGGCTACAGTGCAAGGGTGGTCATAGTGAGACAGCACCATCAGTTTAAGAAATCCCCTTGCTTTTCTGACATATCACAATGACTTATATTTTCAGTGACCTTTATTCTTATCCTCTTTATGCCAAACCCTGAATAAACTTTAGAGTCAGGCTGAACCCATTTACGTGAAAAGTTTTGTTCTGCTCTTTGGGGCTTATATGTAGTCAGTACTCATCAGAATGGCCCTGCTAGTGTTTATGGCTGAAGCTCTTCTTGATTGGTCAGTGCTTGTGCCTATTGGTTATTAAATGTTTTGAATATCATACACGCTGGCTCACTACACCCTCTCACACCATATAGCTCAATGAGAATAACAGAGTAATGAAAGAACAGAAGAAAGGGGAGAAAATAACACCTGATAATTATATTGCCATTCATTTTACAAACTATGTATTAAATCCGTTTATCTTCATAAGGTAATTGAGGAGAAGAGAACAAAATAAACTTTTCATTTTTTTTTCTATGTTAGATTTTCATCCTTCAGCTTTATACTGAATATTACAATCCCAAAATTCTTCCTGGATTCCCAGAATGAATAAAGTCCCTTTCCTATTCTTTCTCAAAGTGCCATAACATTTATCCTACTTGTAGTTACCTTATCAAACTTGTTCTCTTCATTTAAGTTCCAGGGAACAGAAACCATGTCTATTTTTACTCACCATTGTACCCCAGTCTCTTTACACCATGCTTTAAAGAGCAGAGGCTCAACAAGCATTTGTATTGTAATCAAATTAATAAATACTCACTATAAGATCTAGAACAAAGTTGTCCTTGAATAAATACGTCCATTCATTCATAAAAGTATGAATGAATAAATGAACTTTGCTTACTTCAGAAGTTGCTCCAAAAGAGCCTAGGCAACACATAACTGAATTTAATTTGCTAGATCATCCCACAAATATTTGCTAAGCACCCTCTATGCGTCAGGTGCTCACCTATAGACTGGGGTTATAACAGTGAGCAAAAAGAGCCCTCAAAATCACTAACTTGGGGAATATTTACTCCAGGACCTCTAAAGCACTCTATGCCTATATCTTCTAGGAATAGAGGCATAAATGTAACTTTTTTTTTTTTTTTTTGCAAAGACCATGGCAGCCATCACAGGCTCTCGTCCCCAGCTCTTCTACCACTTGGCCATATGACCTTGGGAAAGAAAATATTTAATATCTCAGACCTCAGAGGTTTAAATATGGAGATTTATGGCCTTAATCTCTCAAATTCCATCTGACTCTTGTTAGAGGCTAGGTGTCTAGATAAATATGCTTTAATGAAATGGATTACTTAAAAATTCACTGAGAAACTTAATTTTTGAATGAGAATCTTTTAGAAAATTTAGCCCTCAAACACGTTAAATATGTTTAAAGTAAAATCCAGAAAAAGGGAAAAAAAGATACCATCAAGAACCTCTATCAGCTGCTCCTCAGGGAGATTCAATCCTGGAGAGACAGAGAATTCTAATAGAAGCAACTGTCAAATGGTTATGGTTTTGTCAAATGTTTATGGTTTTCTATTTATGTTCTCAGGTCTGGAAGCAGCTGGAAGCGACACAGACATCTTCATAGTGAATGGGATTCTGGGGGAGTCAGCTACTTTTCCCTTAAATATCCAACCATCACAGAAAGTTACCTTCATTTCTTGGCATTCCAAAACATCTGTTGCTTTTGTAGCACCAGGAAACTTCGGAGAAGAACCCATAGTTACCATAACCCACCAAAATTACCATGAACGAATAAATGTCTCAGGTCAGAACTATAACCTGGAGCTCAGAAATCTGAAGATTGAAGACTCAGGGATCTACAAAGCTGACATAAATGTAGAGACCTCTAAAATGACCACCACCAGGTCCTACAACCTTCAAGTTTATCGTAAGTTGTAGAAAGAGAGAAGGCTTGTTTTTTCACTTTTACTTTGCAATTTGCTATGAAAAAACACCTTTATTTCTGACAGTTGGGTTCCCTAAATCTTTTCATACTTATAAGTACTTACATAAATATATTAATGCTTATGGAGAGGGTATGGCTTTGCTTGCATATAGCAATGTACTCTTCCTGCGGACCTTGTTTTTCTTTTCTATAAAATGCGAATAATCATACTATTTACTTCCCATAGTTACTGTGAGGATCAAGTAAGATAGAGTATGCAAAGTACTTTTAAAAAACCCTTCTTATTTTGAAATAATTATAGAGGCATAGAAAGGTGTAAAGAAATGTATAGGGAGCGCCCATGTGCATTTCACCCGTCTCTTCCCGATGGTAACAGCTTACACAACTAGAGTACAATATCAAAGCCAGGAAACTGGCATTGGCACAACCTATAGAGCTTATTTAGATTTTAGCAGTTATATAGGCACTCATTTATGTGTATGTGTGAAGTTCTATACAACTTATTCACATTAATAGCTTCATGTAACCATTACCATAATCAATAAACTAAAGTGGACCAACGTCACAAAATTCCTTCATCCTTTACAGTCAGTCATTACTACCCTATTTCTCCTCCCAAACTCCTGGAAGACATTAATCCACTCTTCATATCTAGAATTATGCTGCTTCACAAATGTTACATGGATAGAATCACGCAGTATGCATGCTTTTGAGACTGGCTTTTTTCATTCATCATAATTTCTTTGAGTCATCCTAATTATTGCAACTATCAATAGGTTATATACTTTTATTGCTGGATAGTATTTCATTGTATAGATGTGCTACTTTGTTTAACCATTCACCTACTGAAGGATATTTTAGTTGTTTCTAGTTTGGTGCTAAATCACTTCAGTCATGTGTGACTGTTTGCAACCCCATGGACTGTAGCCCACCAGGCTTCTCTGTCTGTGGGATTTTCCAGGCAAGAATACAGGAGTGGGTTGCTATTTTCTCCTCCAGGAAGCTTCCCAAACCAGGGATCAAATCTGCATCTCTTATGTCTCCTGCATTGGCATCACCTAAGAAGCTATTCTAGTTTGGCGGCTGCTGCTGCTGCTATTAAGTCGCTTCAGTCGTGTCCAACTCTGTGCGACCCCATAGACGGCAGCCCACCAGGCTCCTCGGTCCATGGGATTTTCCAGGCAAGAGTACTGGAGTGGGGTGCCATTGCCTTCTCCATTCTAGTTTGGGGGCAATTACAAATAAGTTGCTATGAATATTTGTGTACAAGTTTCTACATTAAATGATTTTTTGTTTCTTTAAGATAAATGCCCAAGGATGAAATTGTGTGGTAAATCCATTTTTCTTTTTTTAATTTTTTATTGTGATTAAATTTATATAACATTTAACATGTTAATCATTTTTAAGTATAACACTCAGTGGCATTAAATACATTCACATTGTTGTGCAATCATCAACATTCTTCAGAACTTTGTTTTCCCATTTTAAATAGATTCTATTTTTTAGAGCAGTTCAAGGTTCATGAAAAAATTGAGTAAAAGTACAAGAGTTCCCATATGCATCCTGCCACTGACAACATACCTAGACTCCTACATTGTCTATATCTCCCACCAGAGTGACACATTCATTACAATTAATAATGTATATTGATACATCATTATCAAAGTCCATAGTTTACATTAGGGTTTGCTCTTAGTGTTGTACATTCTATGGGTAATGGTAAAATATAATGATGTTTATCCACCATTACAGTATCATTCAGAATAGTTTCACTGCCTTGAAAACACTCCGTGTTCTGCTTATTCACCCCTCCACACCACCCCTGGCAACCGCTGATCTTTTTACTGTCTCCATTGTTGTCATTTAGTCGCTAAGTCGTATCTGACTTTTTGCGACCCCCATGGACTGCAGCATGCCAGGCTCCTCTGTACTTCAGTGTCTCCCAGAGTTTGCTCAGATTCATGTCCACTGAGTTGGTGATGCTATCTAACCAGCTCATTCTCTGCCACCCTCTTCCCCTTTTACTTCAATCTTTCCCTGCATCAGAGTTTTTTCAAAAAGGAAACTGTCTCCATGGGTTTGTCTTTTTCAGAATATCTAGCTGGAATCACATAGTATGTAACCATTTCAGGTTGGGTTCTTCCACATAATAAAATACATTTAAGTTCTCTTCATACCTTTTCATGGCTTGATAACTCTCTCCAAAACTTTTGAGTCACTTTTAGTGTTAAAAGTATTGCCAAGTTATTTTGCATTCCTATCAAAAATGTATAAATGATTTGGTATCTCTAGCATTTAATGTTGTCAGTATATTTTATTTTGGCCATTCTGGTGAGTGTGTAGTAATATTTCATTTTGGTTTTTAATCTTAATTTCACCAGTAGCTAATGCAAAATGCTTTAAGAGGTAAAATATTAGTGCGGTTATTATCACTAAAATTGAATTCACTGGCAGGTGTGTGGTGTGTTATGCAGTGCTATTCAAGATATGGTCTGTATGTGGCGGCATCTTATTGGAAATGCAAATTCTCAGGCCCCAATCCTTACCTTTGGTGCTGAAGCCCAGGAATCTGTATTTTAGCATTCTCTCTGGACTATTCCTATGTGTGCTACAGTTTGAGAAGTGCTCATCTAGAACTGCCGGAGAAGGCAATGGCATCCCACTCCAGTACTCTTGCCTGGAAAATCCCATGGACCAAGGAGCCTGGTGGGCTGCAGTCCATGGGGTTGCTAAGACTCAGACACGACTGAGCGACTTCACTTTCACTTTTCAGTTTCATGCATTGGAGAAGGAAATGGCAACCCACTCCAGGATTCTTGCCTGGAGAATCCCAGGGACAGAGGAGCCTCGTGGGCTGCCGTCTATGGGGTCGCACAGAGTCGGACACGACTGAGGCGACTTAGCAGCAGCATCTAGAACTGCCCTGTCCAATGTGGTAGTCAGTTGCTACATGTAGCTCTTAAGTGTTTGAAACATGATGAGTACAAATCGAGATGTGCTGTAAATGTAAAATACACACTAGATTTTGAAAGGTTGCCCCTATGAGCCGTGAACGACACTGGGATTCCTGGCCTCTGGAGGAGAAAATTTTGATTCAGGGCCAGTGACGAGGCCTGATCGCTCAGAGCTTTTTGTGTAATACAGGTTTATTAAAGTATAAAAGACATAGAAAAAGCTTCTGACATAGATATCAGAAGAGGACAGAAAGAGCGCCCACTTGTTGGTTTTTAGCAAGGAGTTTTATACCTATTAGCAAGCTGCTAATTTGAGAAAGGAAATGCCTCAAAACTGAGAAAGTTGCACCAGGCACTTCACCCACAACATGCATTTTAAGATAGCATTGGCACCAGGTGAGTTATCCTGGGTCATAAAACAATTGACATGAATCTTGAGAAAAGGCAGATTTCCAAGCAAATACATAGTTTCATTAACATAGCTTAAGAGAACATCTCCATAAGAAAAACGCATTGACTAGCTCAAGTTTTGAGAAAAGTTCAGGCAACCAGGTGTCCTCATGGCAACGCAGAATTTTAAAAGAAACCTCCTTTTAATTTTGTATAGAGAATGGAAAAAAACATCTGACACTTGTAGTTTGTTTCTTCCTGCCGCTTAAAAGAGTGGAAAAAAAAGCATCTGACACTTGTAAGTCTATTTCCTCTGCTTGGGGACCACTAACCTTCCTGCCTGTTACCCTCTCAATTTCAAAGTCTTATCATCAAAAAAGAAACCCATAAAATATCTCATTAATCATTTTTATATTGGTTCCATGTTGGATATATTGAGTTAAATAACATATTATTACATCACCTGTTTATTTACACCATTAGAAAACCTTAAATAACATAAGTGAGTAACATTTTTTTCAGCACTAATTTCTAGCATAGAGAATATTTGAACCATGTCTCAAGGATTTTACCATCTCCATCTGCCCCACAGTAGAAAAACACAGAAGTGTGGCTAATATAATTAATGTATATAGTTAGTCCACTAAAATTTAAGCTCCATAAAGACATAAACTTGTATATGATGTGTATCACTATATCCCCAGCTCCCACCTTGCCGGGCATACAGTGGGTGCTGCAGAAGTATCTGTTGAATGAAAGAATGAGTTAAGCATAATAGTCCTGGGTCCTAATACAATGTCTGGCGATTGTAAGTGCTCAATTAATATAGCATAATTGAAAGAACCATACACAAGTTGGACACTTCAGAAAATATCTGACTCGTTCAAGACTTTTGCTAGTGAAAATAAAGAGGGCATTCAATTTTTATGATATTTGTTTTCATCCCTTTATGTTTAGTTTTACCCACTCAGTCTTTAGATGTTTTACCATCTGTAGTTAAGGCAGACTGCTGTAAAATCTTAGAAAATTCCCATACAACAAAATCTATGCTTTTGGAATAGTGAGCTGAGAAGACAAAGAGAAAAAAACTGACATTTACTGGACAGTACTTGACTAACATTCTACTAATTTTTAAAAATACATAAAGATTATACATATTTAGGCAACATATGCACAAAAGATAATACAGTGAAATGCAGCTCTCCCTTCTCAGGGCAGTCACAGTTATCAGTTTATTTTGCCTCTTCAATAGAAAATTAAAGTACATATGAGCATAAACAGAGTGATGATAGATAGACAAATTGATGGACAGTAGAGTGGTCTATCAGAGAAGGCTATGGCACCCCACTCCAGTACTCTTGCCTGGAAAATCCCATGGATAGAGGAGCCTGGTAGGATCCCATGCAGTCCATGGGGTTGCTAAGAGTCGGACACAACTGAGCAACTTCACTTTCACTTTTCATTCATGCACTGGAGAAGGAAATGGCAACCCACTCCAGGGTTCTTGCCTGGAGAATCCCAGGGACGGGGGAGCCTGGTGGGCTGCCATCTATTGGGTCGCACAGAGTCGGACACGACTGAAGCGACTTAGCAGCAGTAGCAGCAGCAGCAGAGTGGTCTATCTGTGTAATAACTCATTTAATCCTTTCAGTCACCCTAGCTAGAGAAATTTGTTGTCCCCACGTTATAATTGAGGGAGCTGAAGCTCAGTACCACTGGATACCTTCTCCACAATTTCATAGTTAGAGAACAATGGAGCCTGGATTCTGAAGCTGGTCTCCAATGGCCTCCCCATTCTTTGACTTGGAAAGATGAAGGCCTGTTGGCCACAACTCTGATCTTCGCTGCTCATCAGATTTGTTTCAGATATGTCAGGGGAGTGTGTCATTTCCTCAGTTCTGTCTCACTGCAGCAAAGATTTGAAATGGCAGACCAATGTTACAGCTCGGTTACAGCTCAGTTTTATTTGGCAGTCAAAGGATAGTACACCCTCAAGGTATGAAGGTGGGCTGACTCAAAAGGAGAGAGGTTCAATCTTGGCTCCTCTTTTTAAATGTTTTGTCTCCTCCTCCTGAGCCTGCTCTGTGTAAATTGGGCTAGCCAGAAAGGCTGTTTGTTTCACCTGAGGTTCTTACTCCAGTCCTCAGATTTTCTTTTGTTCCATTTCTGTGGGCTTTTCCCTTTCTTTGTCTTTTAGCCACCACCATTTTGGACTCCTTTTTCCTATTCTAACTACCTAACATCCCCCCCTCAAGAGGTGGGAGGCCCAATTCTTTGGAAATAGGGCATCAAGGTCTCTCTGGCTACTTCCTGCTGAGCTGGGACAGCAAGGGGCATTGAGCCTCCCCCTCTTGCTTATCACAATCCTCAGAGTCCTTATAGTGGTATCCATCTAAGGGTGAGTGATATTTCCCATAGTCAGGTGTAGTTTTATACATCCTTGTTGAACTGGCACTGCATGTTGTAGCTTGTTAACCTGGGCAGAGATAAAATGGGTTAGACAATTATACATGGAGCAACCATGAGCAGCATCAAATGGTGATAACAGGGATTAGTAGGGATATTGGCCAACTCCAAATCCTCCCTGGCCAGGAGGAGGATCCCCAAGGTGAGACTGTAGCCACCCTGAGAACTCTCCAGCTCGTTCTTTGAAATTCCATAGGATCCGAATGTTTTTCTTGAGGACTGTGAGACTTTCTTTAACTTGGCTGGAGGTATTTACCCAGAAACAACACATTTCACTCAAGATGGCTCAAGTCCCTCCTTGTTCAGGGGTCAGGAGAGCTATCTCCTGTCTATTTTGGAGTATAACCCCTGCCAGGCTGTGTTGGCTCTTAAGAACTGTCCTGAGAAATCTTATCCCCAGAAATTTAATTTTGGGAGTGTTCATTAGAATGGCACTCATTTGTAGTCCTGATAGGTATCTGAGATCTCCCAGGGGTTTACAGGTGTATTGAGTGTCCTCTTCTGTTTTCTTCCATGGCTTGACTCATGAGAAGTGAATCCAGGAGTTGTGTCCTGAAAACTTGACTGCTGTGGGGGTAGAAAGTATTACAGGGTAGGGGCCCTTCCATGTGGGCTGGAGTTGAGCCTTTGGGGACCCATCTTTCCAGACTTTAATTAGGACCTGAGTCCCTGAAGCATATAGTGGTGGCTCTTTAGAATCTTTTGGGTCCTGTTTGACACCCCACAAGCATATATCCTGTTGGAATTGCCCAATGGCCATGGTGTAACTCTGGAGGGTCTGAGCCTCTGGATCTAGGAAGAGGTCATTGACATAAACAAAAGGTCTCCCATATAGCATCTTAAGGACTAAGACCAACCCGTTCCTTAGGGGCAATAGAGGTGTGGAGGAGAGCTATTGGTAAAGCCTCCTTCCATCCCAGGGAGATCTCCTGGGTTATATTTTTTATCGCTGATTTTAAGAATTGGTTGGCTCTTTCTACTTTTCCTGAAGACTGAGGCCTCCAGGCACAATGGAGATAATAAGTAATGCCCAACACTTTAGAGACCCCTTGGGTGACTTTAGAAGTAAATGATGTCCCATTGTTACTTTGTGATGACCTGGGCAGGCCAAATCTCAGCACGATTTCATGGAGCAGTTTTTTACCACCTCTGTGGCCTTCTCAGTCTGGGTGGGAAAACCTTCAATCCATCCTGTGAATCTATCTATCATGATTAGTAGGATATTTATACCCTTGAGAAACTGACATCTGGGTGAAATTCATCTGTTAGTCCTTTCCTGGGTAGGTCCCACACCATTGCACAGGCTGGGCCAGCTGGGGTCTTCGAACTTCTTGGGGATTGTTTAATTGGCAAATGGGATAAGAGGAGGCCACTCACCTTACAGCTGTTGGGAGGCCTGTTCCTCTGAAGGGCCTTTCTAGTAATCCTTGGAGGGCCTTCTCCCCTAAGTAAGTGGTGGTGCGTACAGAGTTAACCAACTTCCATTGGAGGTTCCCAGGCAGAAAAAGGAGTCCCTCCTTTTGGAACTAACCCATATGATCTTCTGAAAGCTCTCAATCTTAGCCTTAAGAGTCTCACCTTCAGTATATGAAGGAATTTCTGGCAAATTAGCCTGTGAAACTAAGGTGGCAACCACTATTACATCACTGTTTTTTAATGCTGCTCTCTTAGCTGCCTGATCATCTGCTTGGTTCCCTCATGCCACTTCTGTGCTCCCTTTTTGGTGTCCTTTAAATGGGAGACTGAAACCTCCTCTGGCCGATGGACTGCCTCCAACAGCCTAAGGATTTGATCACCATATTTGATTGGGGACCCTCAGGTGGTCAAATGGCCTCTTTCTTTTCAAATAGCAGCATGTGCATATAGCACCAGAAAGGCATACTTGGAGTCAGTGTAAACGGCTACTCTTTTTCCTTTTCCAATCTCTAAAGCTCGAGTCAGGGCTATAGGCTTAGCCAATTGGGCTGAAGTACCTGTTGGAAAAGGTTTAGCCTCTATGGTTTCAAAATTGGAAACTACTGCATATCTGGATCTTCTTTTTTCATCCAAGACAAAGCTGTTTCCATCAGTGTACCAGATTTCCTCAGGATTGGTTAGAAGATCATCTGACAAGCCCTCTCAGGGTTTTGTCCAGTAATCCAAAGTTTCTAGGCAAGAGTGAAACAGGAGAGAGCCCTTGGGGGTAGGCAGGAGGGTAGTTCGATTAAGAACCTCATAAGGGGATATAGTCAGGCCTGGATTTTCCATCAGCACTACTTAATATCTGAGGATCCTTTGATCAGACATCCATAAATGGCCTCTCCCATTCAGGAGTTGTTTCACTAGGTGGCTGGTAAAAGTAGTTTGCCCCCAAAAGAGAGTTTTAAATAATCTTCTATCAGGACTGCAACAGCAGCAAGATTTTGAACGCAGGGAGGCCAGCCTTGGGAAATTGGGTTGAGCCTCTTGGATAAGTAAGCTACAGGCTGGAGCTCAGGTCCCAACCTTTGAGTTAACACTCCCAAAGCTATTCCTTCATTTTCATGCACGTATAGGTGGAATGCTTTTTCTGGGTCTGGCAATCTCAAGGCTGTCCTTGAGTTAAGTCTTATTTTAGTGTATCCTCTGCCTTCTTTTGAGGACTTCCCCACATTAATGGGATTAAATCACCCCCTCCCTTCAAGCTTTCATATAAGGCCTGGGCAATTAGACCATAACTGGGTATCCAGATTCTACAATACCCGGTTAGCCCCAGGAAAGCTCACGGTTGTTTTCGAGTTGTGGGGGAGGGCAACTGGAGGATTCCTTGTACTTGATCAGAGGACAGCCTCCTAGACCCATGTGTAATCTGAACTCCCAGATAGTGACCTTTCTCTTGACTATCTGTGCCTTAGCACAGGAGACTTTATATCCCCTCTCTACCAAAAGTTAAGAATCTGAATTGCATGTTGTTGGGCACTTTTCTCATCTGGAGAGCAGATAGTAGGTCATCTACATATTGTAATATTTTCCCAAAGGTCCCAGAATCAGATCTAGGAGATCCCAGCTAACAGCCTGCTCAAACAGGTGGGGGCTATCTCTGAACCCCTGAGGTAATACTGTCCAAGTCATCTGTTGGTGTTTTTCTCCTGGAGCCTCCCATTCGAAGGCAAAAGGTATTGTTTAGCCAGTGGTATGCAAAAGAATGCATCTTTGAGCTCCAAGACTGTAAATCACTTGGCACTGGGCGGGATTTCTCCCAAGAGTGCATAGGGATTGGGTACTGTGGGATGGAGGGGGACTACAGCTTCATTTATAATCCAGAGATCTTGAACCATTTACCAGGTCCCATCCTTTTTCTTTACAGAGAGGATTGGAGTGTTACATGGTGAATTGGTGAGGACCAATAGCCCACTGGCAAGGAATTTTATTAGAGACTATAGTCCTTCCCAAGCTTCTCTTCTAAGGGGTATTGTTTCCAGTTTGGAAGCCAAGTGGGATCTCAGAGGACAATGACGACCAGTTCAACTTGGTGGGCTTGTACAAGAGTCCCCTGGTCCCAAACCTGGGGGTTAATTTTGTCCTCCCATACTTTTTTGCCCCTCCCTATTGGAGAGGGTATACTGGGTTCCTCAGCAGTAACCAGAAGTTGTTTTTCTACTTCTTCCCATCACAAGGGTGGTCCCCAGTTTAGTGAGTTTAAGTAAAGTAAGTAAAGTCACTCAGTTCAGTTCAGTTCAGTTCAGTTCATTCACTCAGTCGTGTCTGACTCTTTGCGACCCCATAAATCACAGCGTGCCAGGTCTCCCTGTCCATCACCATCTCCCAGAGTTCACTCAGACTCACGTCCATCGAGTCCGTGATGCCATCCAGCCATCTCATCCTCGGTCGCCCCCTTCTCCTCCTGCCCCCAATCCCTCCCAGCATCAGAGTCTTTTCCAATGAGTCAACTCTTCTCATGAGGTGGCCAAAGTACTGGAGCTTCAGCTTTAGCATCATTCCTTCCAAAGAAATCCCAGGGCTGATCTCCTTCAGAATGGACTGGTTGGATCTCCTTGCAGTCCAAGGGACTCTCAAGAGTCTTCTCCAACACCACAGTTCAAAAGCATCAATTCTTCGGTGCTCAGCCTTCTTCACAGTCCAACTCACAACCATACATGACCATAGGAAAAACCATAGCCTTGACTAGATGGACCTTAGTCAGCAAAATAATGTCTCTGCTTTTGAATATACTATCTAGGTTGGTCACAACTTTTCTTCCAAGGAGTAAGCGTCTTTTCATGGCTGCAGTCACCATCTGCAGTGATTTTGGAGCCAAAAAAAAATGAAGTCTGACACTGTTTCTACTGTTTCTCCATCTATTTGCCATGAAGTGATGGGACCAGATGCCATGATCTTCGTTTTCTGAATGTTGAGCTTTAAGCCAACTTTTTCGCTCTCCTCTTTCACTCTCATCAAGAGGCTTTTTAGCTCCTCTTCACTTTCTGCCATAAGGGTGGTGTCATCTGCATATCTGAGGTTATTGATATTTCTCCCGGCAATCTTGATTCCAGCTTGTGCTTCTTCCAGCCCAGCGTTTCTCATGATGTACTCTGCATAGAAGTTAAATAAGCAGGGTGACAATATACAGCCTTGACGTACTCCTTTTCCTATTTCAAACCAGTCTGTTGTTCCATGTCCAGTTCTAACTGTTGCTTCCTAACCTGCATACAGATTTCTCAAGAGGCAGGTCAGGTGGTCTGGTATTCCCATCTCTTTCAGAATTTTCCACAGTTTATTGTGATCCACACTGTCAAAGGCTTTGGCATAGTCAATAAAGAAGAAATAGATGTTTTTCTGGAACTCTCTTGCTTTTTCCACGATCCAGCAGATGTTGGCAATTTGATCTCTGGTTCCTCTCCCTTTCCTAAAACCAGCTTGAACATCAGGGAGTTCACAGTTCACGTATTGCTGAAGCCTGGCTTGGAGAATTTTGAGCATTACTTTACTAGCATGTGAGATGAGTGCAATTATGCAATAGTTTGAGCATTCTTTTGCATTGCCTTTCTTTAGAACTGGAATGAAAACTGACCTTTTCCAGTCCTGTGGCCACTGCTGAAAGTCGCTCAGTCATGTCCAACTCTTTGCGACCCCACAGACTGTAGCCTACCAGGCTTCTCTGTCCATGGGATTTTCTAGTACAGGTTTGGGAGGAGAAGCCTCCAGAATAGGACAGGACAGAGTAGTTAGCCCCTGTGTCAACCAAGAAATTCTCAGACCTGCCTGCCACATCCAGTTGCACCCTTGACTCCAGCCATGTGATGATTATCTGTGACAGGCAGGCTGGCTGGAGCTGGCCTCTTCAGTCCTGTTGAACCATCGTGAGGGAAGGCTTGGCACTTGACCTTGAGGCTCTTGGGTCCCAAGGGCAGAGAGCCACCCAGTGTCCCAATAGATGGCATTTGTAGCAAGCCATTTAGGAGACTTGTCATGGTTTGGACCCTCTTTGGCCCAATGTCCCACCTGTCTACAGATTAGGCATTTGCCTTGTGCCTTATCCTTCAAGGACTCAGGGTTTGCCATAGTGCTTCCCTGGAGGACGACCAGCATCTGGGTATGCCTTGTCTCTTTCCTTTTCTTCCTTTCCTCAGTCTTGGCATTCCTCTCCTGTTCTCTGTTATAAAAGGTACTGGTGGCTGTCTGGACCATCCCATCTAAGGAAGCAGAAGGGTCCTGCTGCTATAGCTGTTGTAACTTTATCCTAATATCTGATGCACACTGGGACAGGAATTTTTCCTTTAAAATCACCTGTTCCTTGTAAGAGTCTAAATCCAGATTGGTAAACTTTTGGAGGGCCTCTTTTAGTCTTTCCAGAAAGGCAATGAGGGTCTTGCTGGACTGCTGAGTTATTGCTAAAACCCAGGCATAGTTGATTATTTTTTGCTGGGCTGCTTTTAGTCCTACCTTTACACAGATCAGAAAATGATCCCTTTCCCAGATGTGCTCAGGGTCATTATAATTTCAGTTAGGATCTGAGGAGGGGACTGCAGTTTCCCCCACTGGATATTTATTGCTTGACTGTTGAACCCTGTAGTATACCCTCAGGCTTCCTTTATGACCCTAGCATACTCAAGGTCAGATAAAGTTTGACTCAGTATGACCATTATGTCCTTCCATGTCAAGTCAAAGGCCAAGGTAGTGTGTTGGAATGTATCTATATATTTGCCTGGGTCATCTGTATAGCTTTTCAGGTCTTGTTTTATCTGTCTTAGTTCTAAGTGGGAGAAGAACTTACGGACCCAGGTTGGTCCAAATTCTCCTCCAGTTTCAACTAAGGGACATACTTGTGTTGGTTTTTGTGGATGGGGTGCTCCCAGGGGCACATTTGGATACAAGGAGAGAGCACCAGGCACCTCGGGAGCCATGGAAGGTGAGCCTTCATGGGAGCCTTATGGGAGGCTTCCTTCTCTTGGTTGTCTGTGCCTCACACCATTTGCCTAGCAGGCTCACCTTTAGGGCGTACGACAATCCCATATTTAAGACAGAGCTCCTTCATATCTCTTAGGTGGAAGAAAATTTGGACATAGGGGATCTCTGTCCATTTCCCTTATCTTTTGCAGAATATGTCTAACTGCAGGATGGTATTGTAATTTAAACTTCCATCCTCAGGCCAGTGTTCCTTATCCCCCAGAGGACACTGTGGCCACGCAGTGGCACAAAAGAATTTTAAGCAACTTTTCCTTAGAGGATCAAACAACTTTCAGTTATCAAGGATGCATCTGAAGGGCACCTGTCAGGAAGTTGATTGGTTATTTCCCATCTAAAAGACAGTGATGACAAGGAGGAAAAGAAAAAAGGAGAAAAAACTAATAGACCTTCTTCTATTTTTATGGGTGGACTTCCTTAGGGGTGAGTCTTTCTGAAGATTATCCTACCCAGTACTGTTGCAACCTGAGAGCCAAGGGTCAAGGTGCAGATCCCCAGGGAGTTTGAGGCTTGACAGTCTCCTAGAGATCAACATTTCATTGTCATAGACCCACTTTAGGTAACAACAGAAGTAATGGCAAAGGAGAGGGTTATCTGGTCCTGTTAGGAGCATTAAGAGTATTTAATAATAAGCTGGGTGGAGTGATGTTGCCTACAAGGGGGCAGGGTCCTGGTTGCAGGAGTTAGTAAATGACTTAAGAACAAATTGATAAGAGGCAACAGACCAGATGTTCCATAAAAGTGGAGTGGAGATTTGATCCGGGGTTATGTTTGTAACTTTAGGAGAAGGGTGGTAAGGGTTTGGGCCCAAACAGGCTGCAGGGTTCACTCCCAAAGTGGAAAACATTGTCCCTGGAAGCCCAATTGCTCTTGAAGGGATGCCACCAACATGATGGACCTCTAGCAGGCACTGTGGGCCTGTCACCCACCCTAGCAGGTTCACTGAGAGGTGCTGTTGATACACATGTTGTAGGAAACATGGAAGATGAAGGTCTGAATCTCTAGAGGGATTGGATATTATATAGAACTTCCTCCAAAGGGCCAGCTATTTTCTGGTTGTCCCTCCAGAAGATTGTAGAGGCAACACTGTAGGCCTGTAAGGGGCTCAGGAAAAGAGCATGAAACAGGAGGGAAGGGTCCAAGGCACAACTTTTGAAAGAATGACACAGCCCAAGGGCATAGGCCTAACATAAACTGATTAAAATCAAATGGGTCCAAGATGGCAGACAAGTCAAATTCAACTAGACCTTGATCCTCAATCTGCAAGCTAAATGACACACTGTGAGGCTCCATGACAGTTCCAAAACACTATCAAAAGACCAAGGAATGGATTGTTCCCCCAATTGTTGGAATAACCCTCCCACCCATTAGCATATGACATCACCCAGCTCACAAAAACTAACCACACAGTTCATGGCCAACACATTTACCCTCTGTGATGGCACACACTCTGAGGCCTGTGCTTCTCTCTGAATCCAAACAAATCTACCTCTTACCTATTGCTGTGTCTCTCACTGAATTTTTTTGCAATGAGACATCAAGAACCTGAGCTTCATTAGGTCCTGCCATGTGGGTTTGAGTCCCAATCTTAGGTAAACAGTTTCAAGCACAACTTTTGGAGATGGGAAGATGATGACCTGCCCAATATTTTGTAAACAGTGGCACAGATGGAGAGAGGAGCTGAAGAATGGGAGAAAAAGCAGTGGGAAACACATGCCGAGGAACCGCCTTCATAGCCTGTCAGAAAAACTGCTAAATGCCTGACCTGTACCCATAGTTTTCATTGGCCTGATCCTTGGCACAAAGAAGATTAAGGACAGAATAACCCTTACCCACTTGGGCAACAGCTACTAAGGCATAGCAGATAGTGGAGCCTTCAGGACACGCTGGGAAGTAGCCCACGCCAGAGACCCTCAACTGCACCCACTGCTGCTCACCTGTTCACAGGGTGTTCAAGGAAACAAGAAACTAGAGATTGTAAAGGAATTAAGATTTGTTAGCCATATGTCCTTCCAGCCACTGGGGCAAGGACCTCTTACCTTAACTGGAGGTCTTCTGGAATCTGAGACTGAGCCGTGTGAACTTTCTGCTGAGTTTGTTTTTGCTGTCCATGTTTTCAGCATGCTAGGCTTCTTGTCGCTTCCACTGAGCTGGGTTTCCTTGGCATTCAGCTTCCACCACATGAGCTTCTGCCAAGTTGGGCTTCTTCTGTGCTTGGTCTCTGCCTCATGGGGCTGAGCTGAGGTTGTTTCAGCCAGGTTACATCCGAGTTATGGCACCAGATATGTCATCAGGGGAGTGTGTAATTTCCTAGATTCTCTTACTGCAGCAAAGATTTGAAATGGTGGACCAGTGTTATAGCTTGGTTACAGCTCAGTTTTATTTGGCAAACAAAAGATAGTACACCCTCAAGGCGTGAGGGCAGGCTGACCCAAAAGGAGAGAGTCTCAATCTTGGCTCCTCTTTTTATATGTTTTGTCTCCTCCCCCTGAGCCTGCCATATGAAAATTGGGCTAGCCCAGAAGGCTGTTTGTTTCACCTGAGGTTCTCAGTCTGGTCCTCAGATTTTCTTTTATTCCATTTCTGTGGGCTTTTTCCTTTCTTTGTCTTTTAGCCACCGCCATTTTGGACTTCTTTTTCCTATTCTAACTACCTAACAGTAACATCTCTTTGCCTGCTGAGAAAAATGAGATGGAATCTTATTTTCACCACTATCCACCACCTTAACATTCACTAAAAAAAAAAAAAAGTCTTTCTGAAAACAAGTGAACAACAAGCAGAGACTTGAAACACTGTTGTTAATCAAGTTTCTAAGGAAACACACAATTTGGTTCCTTTTTCTCTATGCATATCTGTATCTATCACTGTTACAGCTAATCAAGGTTTTTACTCCAAACATATTTAGAAGCTTTTTTGCCTCGTCACTAATTCTGATCTGGAATGTTCCCCTCTAAGAGACTCTTCCTGGAAGAAGGCATGGCAACGTACTCCAGTATTCTTGCCTGGAGAGTCCCATGGACAGAGAAACCTGCTGGGCTACAGTCCACAGAGTCACAAAGAGTGCAAGCATGCACAAGAGACTCTTAGAACCAGAATTTCTGATTAGGTTGGAATCAAAGACTTTACAGCTCTTACTTCCCATTTTGTACATCCTCACAGGTACAAACAAATGGTTTCTGTCTCTACACTGCCAAATTTATTGCTTTTACAGACTCTACGTTAATTAGAAAGTTATGTGCCAGTTCCTTCCTCTATTCCCTCCCTCACATGGCAATAGGGCAGGGACAAACCACATCACAGCAGATTTGCCAAGAATGAACTAAACTTATAAACTCTGAATATGGTCCTTTTCTTATCTCCTGGCAAAGAATCTTTCCTGTACTTCTTCCAGCTCCAGATCTAGTTATTGCATCAACTTACATATAATTGGTTTTTTCATAATCCTTTACACCTAAAACTTTTATCATTTACCTTTTGATTGCTTTAGTAAAAACATTTTTGAAATGAACTTTTAAAGAGGTTTGAACTTTTTCATCATAAGCACTTTAAAACAAATAAATGAAAAAAAAGAAAATACACATTCACCAGAAAACAGAGCCAAACAAAAATGTTTAAAGATTGTTTCATACAGTAGCGTGCTGATAAATTTTCAACTAGTTGTTAATGATGTGTGTGTCTGTATACACACACTATAAACTGTATTGACATACAGGAGATGTGGCACACAACTGTATAAGTGATAATATACAATAGTCTTTATTGTAAATTCCATATAGCCAGTTGTTCTCACAGAATATGCTTTCACTGGTTTTCGCTGAGCATTTATATCCCTAGCCAACATGTGGTTGCAACTGATGAATGAACCAACATGAAAATGGATGAACACAATCAACATAAATATTGGTTGATATTTTAATTTAAGCTTACTAATAAGAAAAAAGTGATTCAGCAAAGACACATGTATTGGAACTTCATTTGTTCATCAATGATGTGAGCAACTTCTTTGCTGAACTGGATAATGGTTCTCAAATTCTGGAAGAATATTTCTGACTTTTTCTGTGCTATTCACAATGTAAAGTCTTCAATTTTGTTTGTTTAATCTGCTTTAGAACCTTCTCCTCCGTTGCTTTAAGTCTGGAGTGACAATCAGGAAAGCAATAAATCAAGCCTTAGTTTGTAGCATTTGCCAGTTCCTTTGATGTAAATACTCCATCTATGGCTGATTTTAAGTCATGCAGAGTTGGGAAGACGTTTTACATCATTACAAGGGATAAATATGATAGGTATAAACAACTCCTAGAGCATAGATAAGAGTAAATTGGGACTTCCCTATTGGTCTAACAGTTAAGACTCCACACTTTTACCGCAGGGGGCATGGGTTTGATCCCTGGCTGGGACACTAAGATCCCTCATGGCACTGCCAAAAAAAAAAAACAAACAAACAAATAAAAAAGTAAATTGTCCAAAAACATTAGAAAGTGATGAGTTTTGAGGATTGATTAGCTTTGTTATTAATATAATGTACTTCACTGTGAGTTTTTAACAACCCTCATGAAAATGTCAGAAAATTTAATAGTTGACTCCCTCAGGCTGATATAGGTCATCTCCAGCTTACCAGTGGCTCATGTGTTTTCTCCTCACAGGTCGTCTTGGGAAGCCAAAAATTACTCAGAGTTTCGTGACATCTGTGAACAGCACCTGTAATGCCACACTGATGTGCTCTGTGGATAAAGAAGAAAAGAATGTGACATACAGTTGGAGTCCACGAGGGGAAGAGGGCAATGTCCTTCAAATCTTCCAGACCCCTGACAACCAAGAGGAGACTTACACGTGTACAGCATGGAATCCTGTCAGCAACAATTCTGACTCCATCTCTGCCCAGCAGCTCTGTACAGGTAACCAAGCATCTCTGCCCATCTCTCCTGAAGTCTCAAAATTCACTCTGACCTGCTGCAAGGCCTGAATCTGGTCCAAGTTCTCCAGAGGAGGTGCTTTCTTTATGCCATGGCTGGACCCAAGGTCCTTCTCCTCCCAGTAAGCCCCAGAAGAGTCCAAGGCCTTCTGGGAGATGCCAGGCATTTCAGGGTATTCTGAGGCAGTCCCCACTCAGCTGTCTGATTCAGTTTCTGATCTTGACCTTTAATAGCGGCCAGTACAATTTTCCTTGTAGCTTTGGCACTCCCCTGGAGGGCACCTAGTATGGATAGTGCTCTTGAATGTGGACAAGCTTGCCTAACTTCTCTGGCCCATTTCCTGAGAGTCAAGTCTCATTGCATCTTCTGTTTTCAGACATCACAATGAGCCCCCATATTCACCGCACTGGACTGATGAGTGGGCTGGCTGTGCTTTCTCTGCTTATAATCATTCTTTCAGTGGTTTTGTTCCTTTTGTGCAAGAAAGAAGGTAGGATATTCTCACGAGGTAAATGTAGAAATGTACCTTCGTTTTTCCTGGGATTGAAGTCAGTTATCCAAGGTGGGGTGGAAATGTCCTTTGTTCCAGGGAATTAGTCTTTCTATACTCCTCAGTGCTCCATCTTACCATCTCCCAGAAAGACGGCCCCGATTACTATATTCTGAATGGTCTTCCAAACATGTTTCTGAGATCAGCAGGATGCCATGGGTCCAGAACTTGGGTCCAAGTTTACGTGAGTAAGTAACTGTTAGTTGCTTAGTCATGTTTGACTCTTTGCAATCCCATGAAGCCTGCCAGGCTCCTCTGTCCATGAAGTTCTCCAGGCAAGAATACCGGAGTGAGTTGCCATTTCCTTCTCCAGGTCTCCTGTAGGGGAAACTAGAATTGGACACCTCAAGTCAAAGAGAGCCCCTGGGTTCAAGTTTAGCACTGCCATTAACAACTGTGCTCCATGGGGCACATGTATTTACCTCTTTGACTCAGTGTTCTCACACATGAAATGAGATTTGGACTAAGTCTCCAAGGTCACTTCCAAGGTCACTTCCAATTCCACCAAAACTGTGACTTTTGAAACTTATCATTGAGGGACAAGTATTAGTTGTCACTAGATCCCTTTGGGTCCCTCTGGATCATTCTGTAATTGTAACCATTCTAAACTCAGAAAACCTGATCTTGGGCCCTAGGGGAGTCCACCCTCCTATTCCTCTTAACTCTGTGTCCACTCAAAATCTTCTTTACCCACCCATCATAATAGCAACCCTGGATGTAGAGAGGCTCTACCTCTGATTCCATGTTCCTGACTCTCTTTTGGGTCTGATTCCTCAGGTTCCTTCTTGAACAACTTCAGTAAGAACCCTGGTAAGTTTTCAACCACTAGTTTCCCTGGATGATAATTGGAAGAGATGAGTTCACAGCAGAGTGGTGAAGCCTAAGCTTGTACTTTGCAGACAATCTGGGGTGAAGGTCCCAGCTTGACCATTTATCTGCTACCAATTACTTTATCACTGTCTTGGTTTTCTCCATTGTAAAATACACATAAAGCCAGGATGTGCAGCATATTCTTATGAAACAGATTTAATGAATTACACATATAAAGTACTTGGCCCAGTGTCTGGTACATTGTGAGTACTTAGTGTTAGACACTATCTTTACAATTGACACACCTGGGCTTGGCACAGAAGGAGGCATCCTGGGGGAAGAGAGTCTGTAACATGATCTGTAGCTCAAATAGTCTCTTGATGGGGAGAAGTCACATCACCTCCTCAGGCCATAGGTGATCTTCAAGGCTCCTCAAAGAGGTATTTGTCCTCAATCCCTCACAGCGTTTTTGGAGGGAAGAAGCCCTAAGTTTTCATCTGCAAATGAAATAAGGGAGAGCACTGAATCTGGTTCACTCACCAAGTCTGAGGCAGGGACTGGGACAGGACTAAACTCTGAAACACTGGATCCCTGTAATAATAGCACTCAGCCCAGACCTGTTGTCTGCAGATACATTGGTGCTTTGGGATATGAAGGCCCCGAATTCTGGCTATCTGTTTTCAACTTGACCCTGAAATATTCTGCATTAGGAGCAAAGAAAAGCAGTACAGTGGGAGAAATGCATCTATTATCTTAAAACATTCAGTTGTGTCTGACGTTTTTCGATCCTGTGGCCTGCAGCCACCAGATTCTTCTGTCCATGGAATTCTTCAGGCTAGAATACTGGAATGGATAGCCATTCCCTTCTCCAGGGGATCTTCCCAAACCAGAAACTGAACCCTGGTCTCCCCTTGTAGCTCAGCTGGTAAAGAATCCGCAAGAATCCGCCTGAAATGCAGGAGATTCCGGTTGTATTCCTGGATTGGGAAAATCCCCTGGAGAAGGGATAAGCTACCCACTCCAGTATTCTTGGGCTTCCCTGGTGGCTCAGATGGTAAAGAATCTGCTTGCAATGTGGTAGACTTGGGTTTGATTCCTGGGTTTGGAAGATCCTTTGGACAAGGGCATGGCAACCCACTCCAGTATTTTTGCCTGGAGAATTCCGAGGACACAGGAGCCTGGCAGGCTACAGTTCATGGGGTCACAAAGAGTCAGACATGACTAAGCCCAGCACAGTTCCCACACTGCAGGCAGATTCTTTATTATCTGAGTCACTAGGTGAACCTTGAATTCTTAAAAGTAGGAATTCTTAAATTCCTCACACAGAGCTTGGCAGGTAGAGAGTTTAACAAATGTTTGACTCTGAATCGATCAGTCAAGTAACAAATGTGTGTGGGGTACCTCTTACATGTCTAACACTGAGGTGGTAAAAGAAAGATATGTACCAGAAGAAACCAACAGTGTGTAACTAGAGAGAATCAATCTAATTGAAAAACTAAGACTGTCACGTGAAAAGACTAGCCATATAAGGCAGCCAGTGCTAAATGCTGGAGACACTAAGGAAGACCCTGGGTGGAAAAGCTACCTTCAGTGCCCACACAGAGATTGGGGAGAATCTCTTTATCCTAATGTGGACTGAAAAGAATTCCCACTGTGCTCCGGGTGAGACCTGACCCAGGTGTCTCCTGTACCACATGGCATCCCTAAGAAAGAGACAAGCAAGGATTCAAACATCCATCTCAAGAGGACAGGAGTCATTTAACCTCTTGGGGTTTCATTTCTTCATTTGAAAAAAAGAGAACATTAGAGTAACTCATCTCTAAAAATTCATCCACGTTTTCATGTACTGTGGTTCTATGCTTGTTTATGACTCAGATGCTTCCTCAAAGAAAACAATTTACACATACATCACAGTTTCAAGAAAAGCCCAGGCAGCAGAGTCCAGGATCTATGATGAGATCCCCCAGTCCAAGGTAAGGTGGTGCTACTCACTGGTCTCCACCACCACCCCAGACAGGGGGTCATGGGTAGCAGCCACAGGCCAGGGGCTGGGGGTGCGGGATCCAACCAAGAAATACCATGTCAGGGAAATGATCCTTTGAGTCTCTCTATGAGGACAAGAAAGTGGCCACGTGTCACCCCCTGGTAGCCTCCCAGACTTGAGACCTCATGCTTCTAATTGGGCCTGATTCCAGGTTAGATGTCATGACTAAGAGTAAAGCACATTCCACAGGGGACCCATACCAGGGGAGCCTCTGATATGAGGTGAGAGCTTTTATGTGGCCACTGACTGGTAAACAAGTTGCTAAGGGAGTTTCAAGGACACAAAACTGAGAGAGGTCCACTTGAACTTGACTTCTTGGTCTGGCTGCAGCAGCAGCTTATTTTCCACAGGCTGATTCACTCTGGCCCACAGCCTGCCCTCCCACCTTCCTTTTACCTGCCTGCCCCTCCCTCACCTCCACCCAGAACCAGGCTTCCTCATGGCATCACCTTCCTCTGTGCTTCTACCAGCCTGCTCTTCTGAAGTCTCCAAGGAGAAAAAGGGAAATTGAGGTCTGCCTGGTCAATCCAGCCCTGTACTTGGACCAATAGTTCAGCTGGGTTCATAGAGCCTATGAAAAGCTAAGATTCTGATTAAGCAAGACTCAGTCTGAACCACCAGACTGTTCTTCTTGGCTTCTGAGGTTCTTGTCCAATTGCTACCTATACCCACCCCAACTTGACCTGGATCCTCTCCACCTGGATGGAACCAAAGGTGAAGCTGGGAGAGGAAACCACTTAGTGAAAGTGAGAGCAGGGAGGGCTGATGGACAGAGGCAGAAGTAAGAGATTTGCCTGAGCTCCCTCACTGAGGGCAAGATGGGTGTTTTACAGGTGCTCCCCACCAAGGAGGAGCCAGTGAACACAATTTACTCCATGATGCAGTACTCTGATAAGGTAAAGTCTTTCTGATTTTTATCACTGTTGTCCTGTCTGTTCCAACTTTTCTTTGGCATCTTATCTAACCAAACAGGAGTAAACTGGTTCCCTTGGGACCCTGTGCTTCTCAAGATTAATTGCTGAGCCTTGATCTCCTTCCACACATGCACACAGCTCTGCTTCCCAGGTCCAAGGCCATTTACAAGCTGGCTTCCTTGATTGCTGTTCCCAGCTTTTCTATGAAGGAGCACCTAGGTCTCTGAACTGCAGTGTGGAAACTTCAGCCTCTAATAACATCCAGGACCATTGCTAGCTCACAGTGTATAAATCAGAAGGCAGGTCTGCCATGCCCCAGGCAGACACAGGGCCACACCAGATGCACAGATAGGCAGGTAGAACACAGGGTGGATCCCAGTTCCCACTGGTTCCCTCAGCAGACCTTCACACTGCGCCACCTGTGCAAGCATTTGTAGTGCTCTAGGGATACTCATGTTCCCTGTGCCCCAGCATCCTTCTCTCAAATATGCAAAGAGGGAAGGCAGGTCCTGGCCTTTGACAGGACTTTCAGCTTGGGGAACCTGCTTCGGTGTTGTTATTATCTGAAAGTCTTTGTTTCCACCACAATTAGGACAGCTTTGGGGTCTCTGGGTGAATCAAACATTTTGGAAGTGTTTCTGTCTAATAGCTGAACTAATAGGCAGGAAGCTAACCATGAAAGATAAATTTGAACCCAGATGTCTGGGGAGAAAGGGATGATAATGGTAACAAGCGATGAGTGGGAGGAAATATTGGGATGTCAAAATGGAATGCAAATGAATTCATGAATAAGAATTAAAAGTTGATTCTATGAGTCATCTGTAAGCTAGACAAGTCGGAAGGTCATAAGGGAACTCAATGTACAGGTCAGTTTGAACGTCAAGATAAACCAAGTGCCCTGGAGAATAAGATAGAAGGACTTTGACTTCCTCAAAGACCAAAGATGGAAGGAGAAAGAAGAAAAGGAAGAAAATGAGTGAGGAAAGGGCAGGGAGAGGGGGGTGGGGCTGGAGGGGAAAGAGAAGCAAGTGAAAAGCAGGGCGCCAGCATGTCTGCACCAGGATTAGAAGGAGAGTAGGAGGAAACAGAAGAAAATACACTGGAAAGTAGTAGATTTGAGGGATTAATCAGGGACTCCTGGATTGAGACATCTCATAGTAAACTCTCTACCCAAGTTGGTTGGCAATTACTAGTTTGGTTAGTACGTAATTTAAAACTTAGGACTCCCTGAGCCAGTTGAAGAGTTGTCTGCAGTATTCTAAGTAAATACTTAGAATTAGTGAAAGTGACTCACCACTACATATAAGCCAAGGTGAAGTTATTGGGGTAAAGGAGAAATGAAGACTTAACTAGGAACAAGGAAGGCAGGTCACATGAGCCTGAATGTCACTTCAAGCTTATAATCAAAATCAATGGAGATACCCACATTCCCACCTGCTTTTTTTTCTGAGTTAAGAGCGCTTCCAAATGGAGTGACTGGAACAGAGGTGAGGGACTCAGCAAAGGGCAAGATCCTGCTACCCACAGAGTACCCCAGAACCAGGGAAATCTAAGATGTCTTTCTAAAGGCTCCCTGTGGGACTGGAATTCCCAAGCAGTGCTTTAAGTCAGCGTTTCCCTCTTCTTCCTTTTGTACAGATGGAGAAAACCAGCACTCAGAACAGCAAACCGCTTGGGACTTCATGCTATGAAATTGTGATCTAGGCTTCCAGATGGAATTCTCCCCACAGAAACTGAGCTGCAACCACACATACTGGCAGATGATCCAGACCTAGAGTTGTTCTGCCCGGATCTTACCCAGAGATTACAGATCACCAGATTCCAAATGTAAGCAAAGAAGGAGACACTCTGTTGCTGGGCATAACTTGTACTGAAATAGACAAATGCATCATGCCCTTTCTAAGATGGCTCACTTCCTAACAAATAGCAAGGCAGATCCCTTGGCACAGTGCTTCTCATCCTTCTTCACACTGCAACACATGGAGAAAATAATTTTTATGATAAAATAGAATAAACAATCAAGATTGCTCATGGCTGGAGGCTGTATATGACTGGAGGAGATGACTCTTCCCAGCAACCTCATATGTGGAGGATCAATATTTACACACCTGTAACCTGCCATGACACACCACTTAAGAGCCTCTGTTCACACTCAATATATGGGAGAAGCCCTGGTGCATGGCCTCACCCAGACCCCTACACCTTGGGCAGATAAGCCTCTCATTCAAGTGCATGACTTGATATATGGAGTGTGGACTGCATTTCAGGCTCTGTTTGTCCCTTTGCCTGGAAACATTTGTTCAGGGTATACCTGGCTGGACCAGCCCAACCCTATATCACTGTGTGGCATGGAAAGATGTCAGAGCCGTGGGTCTCAGCTGTGCAGACACACTCTTCCAGTGGAGTGTTGGAACATGTTCTTTCTGTAAGGACTAGACTTCTGGGGCATTTTTCTTTAGACTTCACTTCAGGAACCACATAATATTTTTTTTATGGCTAAGTTTTCCTTCTGTATCCCTCTGCAATGGTTCATTTTGTGTGTCAACTTAACTGGGACATGGGTTGCCCAGATATTTGGTTAAGCATTATTCAGGATGTGAGTGTGAAGGATGAGATAAGCATTTGAATTGATACACCTTGTAAAGCAGATTAATCCTCCTCTCCACGTGGGTGGCATCATCAAATCAATTGAAAATCTGAATATTAAAAAAGGCAGAGTAAGGGAGAATCTATTCTCTCTCACTGCCTGACTGTCTTTGATCTGAGACATTAGCCTTCTGCCTTGCATTTGGACTGGAACTTCCACCATCAGCTTTCCTGGTTCTCAGGCCTTTCAACTCAGACCTCTTCAGCTTGCTTACAGATCTTAGAATTTCTCAATCTCTGTAACCACATGAGTCAATTCCTTTATAGCTATTTCCTATAGTTCTGTTTCTCTACAAAACCAAACTAAGATACACTCCAAACTGCCTCATCATGAAAAAGAAGGCATCTCCAATAAAGCCATTCTCCAAAAGGAATTCAGTTCAGTTCAGTCGCTCAGTAGTGTCCAACTCTTCGCAATCCCATGGACCACAATGCGCCAGGCCTCCCTGTCCATCACTAACTTCCAGAGTTTACTCAAACGCATCTCCACTGAGTCGGTGATGCCATCCAACTATCTCATCCTCTGTCATCCCCTTCTTCTCCTGCCCCCAATTCCTCCCAGCATCAGAGTCTTTTCCAATGAGTCAACTCTTCGCATAAGGTGGCCAAAGTACTGGAGTTTCAGCTTTAGCGTCATTCTTTCCAAAGAACACCCAGGGCTAATCTCTTTTAGAATGGACTGGTTGGATCTCCTTGCAGTCCAAGGGACTCTCAAGAGTCTTCTCCAACACCACAGTTCAAAAGCATCAAGTCTTTGGCACTCAGCCTTCTTCACAGTCCAACTCTCACATCCATACGTAACTACTGAAAAAACCATAGCCTTGACTAGACGGACCTTTGTTGGTAAAGTAATGTCTCTGCTTTTTAATATGCTGTCTAGGTTGGTCATAACTTTCCTTCCAAGGAGTAAGTATCTTTTAATTTCATGGCTGCAATCACCATCTGCAGTGATTTTGGAGCCTAGAAAAATAGTCAGCCACTGTTCTCACTGTTTCCCCATCTATTTGCCATGAAGTAATGGGAGAAGGCAATGGCAACCCACTCCAGTATTCTTGCCTGGAGAATCCCAGGGACAGGGGAGCCTGGTGGGCTGCCGTCTATGGGGTCGCACAGAGTTGGACACGACTGAAGCGACTTAGCAGCAGCAGCAGCAGCAATGGGACCAGATGCCATGATCTTAGTTTTCTGAATGTTGAGCTTTAAGTCAACTTTTTCACTCTTCTCTTTCACTTTCATCAAGAGGTTCTTCAGTTCTTCTTCTAACTACTCAGCTCTATTTCTGGCATTTTAGGGAAACCCAGACATCAAAACAAAAAACATTGAAGGAAGCAGTCATTCTCCAGAGGGAACTTGGGAGATGATGATATACATTATGAAACTGTGTCCACTCCAGTTACTAAGGCTTAGCCCAGAGAGTGGTGGAGTTCAAGCTATGGTTAGTGACCCTCCCTCTTCCCCTAAGTGGAACTTTCAGGTAAGCATTTGAAAAATTGTTTCTCTCATGTATTAACAAGAATAACCAGCTAAATCCTAAACCACCATGAACAATCCCAGTCTCAATAGCAGAAAGGAACTGCTTTTAGGCAGAATGAAGGTGTTAGTCCCCACTAATGGGCCCATAGAATCATCTAGCCCTGACTGTCATCATCACTGTGTTGGGGGCTTCAAGATCTCCAAAGTGTAAGATGAACATGATGTCTGACTTGGTCTAACTACAGCAGAAACACTACAGTTAAATCCTGAACTACATGCTACAGGGGGTGGCGTGACCTAACACAGTCAGAAGAGACCTCATAGAGGAAATGAAGCTGAAGTTGGACCTCAAGGTATGGATGGGATTTGGCAGAGAATGAAGAAGGCAGAAGGCATCCAAGTGAGGAAAGCATAGAGAAAGAAAACAACAGGATCTGTGTCATGTATTTTGGGTACCTCCCCAGATACACCATGTATGATTGCAGTCCCTTGCCTATGTGTGGCATAGTGCTCAGCTGGAATGTATGGCCCCATCCCTTATTCATGTATACATCCTTCAATACCCAGCTCAAATATCACCTTATCTATGAAGCTTTCCCTAGTCAAATTAACTATGGTTCTTTTTGCACTCCTTTCCCCACCCCTATGGTCTTTCTGTCACTAAAACTCATTTCATTTCATTCTACCTTACAGTATAGATAATTATTTGTTTTTTTTATGTATTGTTCATTACTTAAAGGCAAGGCCCACAACTTCATGATGATGAAGAGGTGATCTGAGACGTATTAGCTTTATTCATCTCTGCATCTATCATCTGCCAACATGGTGCCTTGTACCTTACTTTATGAGCTATAAATGCTGTTGAATAGAATTTAAAGTGATCAGCTAGCTTGAAAAAAGTGTATATATTGGAAGTACTGATGGATAGAAGCCAGTAAGCATAGTGAAATCAAATCACAGCAAGCACTAAATATCAGCATGAAAACATCAGAGGCTATTCCCAGTACAGGGGCATTTGGAGGGAAAAGATTTTCAGAGTTAGACAGATCTTCTAAGACATCAAGTAAAGCAATGAACCAGGTGTAAGGCAGTCACCCTAGGGAAGGGTATGGAAGAAGAAATGAGACATAGTCCTAAAGGATGGAGAAGTTCCAAAGTCACACTGAATAAGATATTTTTCCTAAAATAAAAGTACTTCTTCATGTGAGTTGAGAGATCACTCATGAACATATTCATTCTGTTACTGCTGCCCCTGCCTCTCCCTGGTGTGCTTACTCAGCCACGTTCTTAGTATTCTAATTCCCCAGTAGAAAGTAGGGGTTGGGGGAGAAAGGAAAGAAGGAATGAAGGGGAAAGAAAGGAAGACAGAAAGATGAAGGGAGGAAGGAAGAAATGAAAGAACTAGAAATAAGAGTTCCTTAGGTGCCAGGAGCCAGCATGGGGAATCCCGCCCATGGCAAAGGTCATGAGGAAGGGGGCCTGACAAAATGCAAAGGTAGGATCAGGCCTCAGCCCGCCTCCCTGCCCCGGATTTTCTCAAGCATCTACCCCCAGAACCAAAATATGTCTGCTTTACTATATTATGCCTTTCACCAATTCCTCTGACATTAACAGGGGGCTATTCCCCACCACCTTTTTCTGGAAAAAGTTAACTTAGAGCTCCAGCTAACACTCTCCTGCATATAAAAGGAGTGTCTCAGCTCAAACCCCTCTGGTAGCTTTCTAACTTGCCTGACAGGTCTGGCCGGACCTTTTACAACTGCGCATGTGATTGCTCACAGCCTCCCCAGTGTGAGAGGCACAGGAAGCTTAAAACATCCTAGGAATGTAGGGGCTTCTGAGGAGTCAAAATCATTAGAATAGGACTGATTAAGGGTTTCATTGTTGAGCCAGTACTTGCTGCCATGTTTGCATATCTTTTATTTGTTGATATAGTTAGTATATAGAAAAAACAAGTAGCAATGTAGATCTTTGAGTTAAGTACCTTCTTTGTTATAACCCACTGCACCCTTGTTCTACAGGAATGTAACTTTATTTAGTGCTTTGATGGTGATGCAGATTAAAGAAAAACACTTCAGGGAAAATGAGACTAACATTCATTAAGGAAGAGAGCCATAAAGTGTTAATAGGCTTCTTGGCCAGAAGATAATGTAAATCACCTGAGACCTTTTGTATATGGAAAGATATGCAGAAAGAAAGCCTGGTATCGATAAGTGTCAGGACTGCTGCCCCTGCATGACTCTGTATCTTCCATTATGTAAAACTCAGGCTATATAAGTACCTTTTGAAAATAAAGTTATGGGATTTCTGCACAAGCTTGGCCTCCCCCGTGTCGACTCCCTCCTTCTTCCCTCTCCCTCCCTCTCTTTTTCAGGCTGATCCCTTGGAACACAGAGGCTCTCCATATCTACTTATTTGCCCAGGCTTCTAAGACCCACTCGAGAGGGAGCCCAAGGCGGGGCACCCTCCGCTATTCAAGTGGGTGCCTGTGGCCTAACATAGATGGTGCAAGTTTCTTGTCTTGAGATTTTATTAGCTTTCCGTGTAAACCAAGGAATATCAGTCTCTTTTCTCCTCTATTTTTTCACTACATTATTCTCTTCTAATCTCTCTTTAAATTTCTAATTAATCTCTCCTCGCTGACACCGTCCCCACTTCGAATTCCCTGGATCCACCAGGGCTGGACCCCAGCACTTAGGTCTTCCCAGGAGAACAAACCTAGGGTGCAGCCAGTGCACAGAAATTATTCAAGTGACTTTTGGGACTCATGAACACCATGTTTGATTCTTTCCTATGAATCTTCTGATTTATGAAGGCATAGGCTACTCACCCCATTCCCAATCAGTTCTCAGATTATCCTTCTGTAATATGAATGTGATCTTATTTTCCCCTTCACATCTTTCCACATAAGCTATATTATGACCAACAGGTCTATAAAATCAAAGTATTCTTTCAGTGGAACAGAATCTTTACTTTTTAACTAGTAGAAAATTGCTTTACAATGTTGTTTTGGTTTCTCCCATGCAGCAACGTGAGTCAGTCATAATTATATACATCCTTTCCCTTTTAAGCCACCCTCCCCTTTACCTATCACACTCCTCCATGTCATCATAGAGCTCCAACTGGGATCCCTGTGTTATACAGCAACTTCCCACCAATTACCTCTTTTACATATGATAGTGTATATATGTCAATGCTACTTTCTCAATCCATCCCACCCTTACCTTCCCCCACTATGCCCACAAGTCCGTTCTCTGCTAGGTTCATCAGTACCACTTTTCTAGATTCCATATATATGTGTTTATGTAAGGTATCTGTATCAGATACTTGTATCAGACCAAGATGTGCCAGTTTTTTTGTTTGTTTGGTTTTGGTTTTTTTTAGAGTACTTTGAAATTGAAATCTCAGGGGCAGAGGCCTCTAGCGAAAGCAGTAGTAAGGCAATACATTTCCTCTCAAGTCACCATGGGCTTTTTACCAGGGAGAGAAAGTGAAAAATGCTGCAGATTTTTCTGCATGCCTCTCAGAAAAAGAGAGTGAAGCTGATTTTAAATGAAAAAAAATTTAAAGCTAGAGAACATTATTAACTGCACAGCCTACAAGAGAAGAGTTTTACTGGGCGACTTCTGGAAAGTGGGCATAGGAAGAAGCCTGGCTGGTCCAGGCTACATCAACAGAGAGCACTTCTCATGTTCCTCCTGGAAAATAGAAGTGACTGGACTATATTTTCTTCAAGATACATTTCTTTCCTTCTATTAGGCTTTTCCCTGAATTTCTCTTGATTTGTAAACATTTTCTCTCATGTAACTTCTGACTGTAAAATGAAGCTTAAGGACATAATAGGAAGAGGTATAATGAATGGTCACAAATGTGGGCTCTGATGCTAGAGTACCTGGGTTTGAATCCTGGTTTCTTGTTTTAACCTCTCTGTGCGTCAATTTGCCCATCTGTAAAATTGGGATAATACTGGCTCTTACTGTGTAGGATTGATGTGAAGATTAAATGAAGTATTCCATGCCCGCACACAGTAAAGCCCTGGATCATTATATTCTCTGTTATTATAGGCCTGAAACCATTACAAGATGCTAAAACCAAAGTTAGAAAGGTCCATGCAACAGAAATATATCTGATATTGTGCTAAATTAACTTTGTATATCAAACTTTTAACTCTTAATCCTCCTAGATAAAGATCTGCTTCTATTGTTTCATTTACCACACCACATCCTAATTACCTGATAGCTTATCTGTCTCAACTAGTGAGAGAACAGGGGCTATGTCTGAATAATAGTGAAGGAAATAAAGAGCTACTTAGTGCAGGGAGCCTATAATATATAGCTGATAGCTTATTTTGTATATCAACTGCTACACTGGATGCTGTAAAGTAGAAATTAATTCTTCTAGTTTACATTAAAGCTAAGGGAATAAAAATCTTAGCAAGGATTTGAACTTAGGACTTCTTGTCACCAATAGCCATACTGGACTCTACCATGAGAATGAGTAGAGTCCATACTTGGACGCTACCATGCTGCCTGCTCTGGATTCCCAACACCTGACAATTTGCCTCAGGAATAGCCCACACCTGGTACTTTGTTTGACACATAATAGGTGGTCCACAAATATTTGTTGAATGAATATATAATATTCATATAATGATATTTTATATAACATATAATGCTATTTTAGAGATACTAAAACTGCAGCTCCATGTAAATGTGTTCACATATTAATTCTGTTGTTCTCTGGATAACCACTCAATTTCATTTGGAAAACACCCACTAAAGAAGCTTGGATAAAAACCATGCCTGCATAGTGGGCAGAACTGGTTTCCTAGAAAACAAGGAATTCAGGTGTTAAGCATTTCTGATGAGTTGTTACAAAATGAGAGAGATACAGTGTAAATTTGCACTATTTATGCCACAAGAAAAACAGAAACAAACGAGGTCAGAATTAGGGAGTTGTGCTACACTATTTCATGGTTAAGAAACAGCTACACACCTTGAGATTTTAATGATCTGCAGTCCAAGTGTGAGGAGACCTTGATGGTTGTTCAAATCAGATTAAAGTGTAAATACATTTTGACAAAGACCATTAGTAAAAGTCTTGAAGTTCTGATTTGAGGAAGCAGAGTAATGACTAGTACATTCTCTAGAGACTTGTAGACTTTGAGAAATTTATTTAGAAGAATGTATAAACAGAACCACTCTTTCTTTGAATGATAATTACTGTCATCACTCTTGCTGGCTGATTGCCCAGTCAGTTTTGAATAGCTTTGCACAAGGTTCTGGGTTTGGTTGAATCAACTCTGGGATCTGAAAATGGTCATATCTTTGCAACTGAGAAATTTTTCTTATGAGATCGTATTGTAGACAAATAATTGAATAAATTATCTGTCAAGGAATTTTTTCAAATACACATAATCACAGTGATTAATTTATAATATATATTTCCAACTATTTATGGATCATTCCTGCAAGGATGTCAGAAATCACCTTAAATTCAGTGTGCCCCCAAATTGAACTCACAGATCTTTCCTCAGCCTCCCCAATTTGCTTTCAGTCTGTTTTCCCTGTGCCAGTTAATGACCTACCAAAATCATAATAGCTGACAATTATTGAGTGCTTACTATGTACTATTCCCACCCTGCTGTTTTATATATATTCACTCATTTAAAGCCCATAAGAAATATAAAAACTTATCTACCCCAAAGAAAATGCAGCCATCCTCCATTTTGCAAATTAAGAAATTGAGTCACAGAAAGGCTAAGTAATTCAGACAAGCAAATATTAAAAGTTAGAAATCAATTCCTAGCCTTCCAATTCCAAGGGCTGTGTCCTGAATTGCTGTTCTTCACTGCTCTACCCATCATCAGCTACCAACAGCAGAGAGCTTTTTTATCTTTGTCTTCTTTCTTTTCTCTTATCACCTCAACTTCCCTGCTATATCTAATCAGCTGTTAGGTTGTGTCAGTTCCAGCTCCTTTCTACGGCTCCTCTTAACCACGTCCCCTCAATGTGTTTAATCTTCAGACACATTCTGTCTCTCCATCTCAGTCTCTCAGTTCATTTCTTTAACATTCATTACCTGGGCTGCTGTCACATAAAGAGCAATTTTTCTATTGTAAAACAAGGAACTTATCACTTCATTTTCCTGCGGGACCTCACTTCTTAGCAATCTGACCCATAGAGGGTTTCCAGGCCCCTCTCCTGCCTCTTCTCTAGCTCCAGCCACACAGAAATATCATGGATCCATGAACATATCAAATCCTTTCCCACTCCCATGCCTTTGCCCATGCTGCGTCCTCCACTTGAAATGCCTTTCTCTCCCTTCTATCTCTGGCTCTTTCATATTTCAAGGATCAGACCAAGTATCCTCTCTTTGTGTAGCCTTCTAAAACTTCCCATGCATGCATGCTAAGTCGCTTCAGTCATGTGCAACTCTTTGCAACCCCATGGGCTGTAGCCTGCCGGACTTCTCTGTCCATGGGATTTTCGAGGCAAGAATATTGGAGTGGGTTTCCATTTCCTTCTCCACTAAAACCTCCCACCCAAAGCTAAATATATAGTTTCCTGTTTACACTCCTATAACATTTAAGGTAACATTTATCATATTCTATGATAATTATATAGCAGTGGCATTTTCTCAACTATGTCCCCAGCTGGCCAGTAAGTTGTTTTGGCTCAGAAGACTTTCTTCTCTTCTTTGTGTCTGCAGTACCTAATTAACCTTGGATCCTTAAAAAAAAAAAAAAAGAATTAGATTAGTTAACTGATTAATACAAACGTGAAGATTATGCTCACCAGTGCCAGCCTCATTAGTATAGTGGTGAGTAGCCCCATTTGTTATGCGGGAGACTGGCATTCAATTCCCCAGTAGGGAGGCAACACACCCTTTGAGGCTTCCCTGGTGGCTCAGACGGTAAAGAATCCACCTTCAATGAGGGAGACCTCGGTTCAATCCCTGGGTTGGGAAGATCCCCTGGAGGAGGGCATGGCAACCCACTCCAGTATTCTTGCTTGGACAATCCCCATGGAGAGGAGCCTGGTGGGCTACAGTCCATGGGGTCACAAAGAGTCAGACACGACTGAGTGACTAAGCACAGTACACATGCTCACTAGCAGTAAATGCTACCTAAGCCTATTTCAGAAGCTACATGCCATGATTGCAACAGGGTATCTTATCTTTTCTCCATGTCATCTTTTATTTCTTGCTTTTGTAAATTTCCATTAATAAAATTATTTACACATTGAAAGTGCCTAAGAAATGAGACCACAGGCTTCATTTCAACAAGTAAACAGAAAAAGTATGTGATGATGCTTTTATTCTTTTATTATCTTTGTTTTCACAAGAAAAGAGATAAGGTAAGTAGCTAAAGTAGCAAATGTTCTATTAACAATATGACAAAGGCTCTGTACAGCTGAGAACTCAGACCCTGAGGAGACATAAAGGCACCTTGGGCTGAGGTGAATTCAGAAAGAGAATAGCAAAAATGAAGTTGGATGCAAGAGACATGACCAAGATCCTGCGACAGGATGGAAAATCAGGACACAGGGTACCAGAAACAAGAAACCGGAGTGTAGCAGAGCCATATGGCTAGAGATGGAGCAGGGAGCTCTGCCTTGATCATCCTAGAAACAGAGAAATTGGGCACTTAGTCACATGTTTGGGGCCCATCTCCCTCTAGGACAAAAGTATGTCTTACTCATCTTTCCACTAAAAGCACTCATCACAGAAGCCATTGCCTCAGTTCAGTTCAGTCGCTCTGTCTTGTCTGACTATTTGCCACCCAATGAACGGCAGCACGCCAGGCCTCCCTGTCCATCACCATCTCCCGGAGTTCACCCAAACTCAAACCATCGAATCGGTGACGCCATCCAGCCATCTCATCCTCTGTCATCCCCTTCTCCTCCTGCCCCCAATCCCTCCCAGCATCAGAGTCTTTTCCAATGAGTCAACTCTTCTCATGAGGTGGCCAAAGTACTGGAGCTTCAGCTTTAGCATCATTCTTTCCAAAGAAATCCCAGGACTGGTCTCCTTTAGGATGGACAGGTTGGATCTCCTTGCAGTCCAAGGGACTCTCAAGAGTCTTCTCCAACACCACAGTTCAAAAGCATCAATTCTTTGGCGCTCAGCTTTTTTCACAGTCCAACTCTCACATCCATACATGACCACAGGAAAAACCATAGCCTTGACTAGATGGACCTTTGTTGGCAAAGTAATGACTCTGCTTTTGAATATGCTATCTAGGTTGGTCATAACTTTTCTTCTAAGGAGTAAGTGCCTTTTAATTTCATGGCTGCAATCACCATCTGCAGTGATTTAGGAGCCCAAAAAAAATAAAGTCTGACACTGTTTCTACTGTTTATTCATCTATTTGCCATGAAGTGATAGGACCAGATGCCATGATCTTCGTTTTCTGAATGTTGAGCTTTAAGCCAACTTTTTCACTCTCCTCTTTCACTCTCATCAAGAGGCTTTTGAGTTCCTCTTCACTTTCTGCCATAAGGGTGGTGTCATCTGCATATCTGAAGTTATTGATATTTCTCCTGGCAATCTTGATTCCAGCTTGTGCTTCTTCCAGCCCTCCATTTCTCATGATGTACTCTGCATATAAGTTAAATAAGCAGGGTGACAACACACAGCCTTGACGTACTCCTTTTCCTATTTTGAAACAGTCTGTTGTTCCATGTCCAGTTCTAACTGTTGCTTCCTGACCTGCATATAGGTTTCTCAAGAGGCAGGTTAGGTGGTCTGGTATTCCCATCTCTTTCAGAATTTTCCACAGTTTATTGTGATCCACACAGTCAAAGGCTTTGGCATAGTCAATGAAGCAGAAATAGATGTTTTTCTGGAACTCTCTTGCTTTTTCGATGATTCAGCAGATGTTGGCAATTTGATCTCTGGTTACTCTGCCTTTTCTAAATTCAGCTTGAACATCTGGAAGTTCACAGTTCATGTATTGCTGAAGCCTGGCTTGGAGAATTTTGAGCATTATTCTACTAGCATGTGAGATGAGCGCAATCGTGCAGTAGTTTGAGCATTCTTTGGCATTGCCTTTCTTTGGAATTGGAATGAAAACTGACCTTTTCCAGAGCTGTGGCCACTGATGAGTTTTTCAAATTTGCTGGCATATTGACTGCAGCACTTTCACAGCATCATCTTCCAGGATTTGAAACAGCTCAACTGGAATTCCATCACCTCCACTAGCTTTGTTCATAGTGATGCTTTCTAAGGCCCACTTGACTTCACATTCCAAGATGTCTGGCTCTAGGTGAGTGATCACACCATCATGATTATCTGGGTCGTGAAGATCTTTTTCGTACTGTTCTTCTGTGTATTCTTGCCACCTCTTAATATCTTCTGCTTCTGTTAGGTCCATACCATTTCTGTCCTTTATTTTGCCCATTTTGCATGAAATATTCCCTTGGTAGCTCTAATTTTCTTGAAGAGGTCTCTAGTCTTTCCCATTCTGTTCTTTTCCTCTATTTATTTGCATTGATTGCTGAGGAAGGCCTTCTCATCTCTCCTTGCTATTCTTTGGAACTGCATTCAGATGCTTATATCTTTCTTTTTCTCCTTTGCTTTTTGCTTCTCTTCTTTTCACAGCTATTTGTAAGGCCTCCCCAGACAGCCATTTTGCTTTTTTGCATTTCTTTTCCATGGAGATGGTCTTGATCCCTGTCTTCTGTACAATGTCATAAACCTCATTCCATAGTTCATCAGGCACTCTATCTATCAGATCTAATCCCTTAAATCTATTTCTCACTTTCACTGTATAATCATAAGGGATTTGATTTAGGTCATACCTAAATGGTCTAGTGGTTTGCCCTACTTTCTTCAAATTAAGTCTGAATTTGGCAATAAGGAATTCATGATCTGAGCCACAGTCAGCTCCTGGTCTTGTTTTTCCTCACTGATAGAGCTTCTCCATCTATGGCTGCAAAGAATATAATCAATCTGATTTTGGTGTTGACCATCTGGTGATGTCCATCTGTAGAGTCTTCTCTTGTGTTGTTGGAAGAGGGTGTTTGCTATGACCAGTGCCTTCTCTTGGGAAAACTCTATTAGTCTTTGCTCTGCTTCATTCCGTACTCCAAGGCCAAATTTGCCTGTTACATCGGGTGTTTCTTGCCTTCCTATGTTTGCATTCCAGTCCCCTGTAATAAAAAGGACATCTTTTGGGGGGTATTAGTTCTAAAAGGTCTTGTAGGTCTTCATAGAACCATTCAACTTCAGCTTCTTCAGCATTACTGGTTGTGGCATAGACTTGGATTACTGTGATATTGAATGGTTTGCCTTGGAAATGAACAGAGATCATTCTGTCATTTTTTAGATTGCATCTAAGAACTGCATTTCAGACCCTTTTGTTGACCATGATGGCTACTCCATTTCTTCTAAGGGATTCCTGCCCGCAGTAGTAGGTATAATGGTTCTCTGAGTTAAATTCACCCTTTCCAGTCCATCTTAGTTAGCTGATTCCTATATTGTCGATGTTCACTCTTGCCATCTTCTGTTTGACCACTTCCAATTTGCCTTGATTCATGGACCTAACATTCCAGGTTCCTATGCAATATTGCTCTTTACAGCATCGGACCTTGCTTCTATCACCAGTCACGTCCACAACTGGGTTTTGTTTTTGCTTTGGCTCCATCCCTTCATTCTTTCTGGAGTTATTTCTCCACTGATCTCCAGTAGCATATTGGGCACCTACTGACCTGGGGAGTTCCTCTTTCAGTATCCTATCCTTTTACCTTTTCATACTGTTCATGGGGTTCTCAAGGCAAGAATACTGAAGTGGTTTGCCAGTCCCTTCTCCAGTGGACCACATTCTGTCAGACCTCTCCACCATGACCCGCCTGTCTTGGGTGGCCCCACAGGACATGGCTTAGTTTCACTGAATTAGACAAGGCTCTGGTCCATGTGATTAGATTGACTAGTTTTCTGTGATTATGGTTTCAGTGTGTCTGCCCTCTGATGCCCTCTCGCAACACTTACCATCTTACTTGGGTTTCTCTTACCTTGGACGTGGGGTATCTCTTCACAGCTGCTCCAGCAAAGTGCAACCACTGCTCCTTACCTTGAACGAGGGGTATCTCCTCACTGCTGCCCCTCCTGACCTTGAACGTGGAGTAGCTCCTCTCAGCCCTCCTGCGCCCGCACAGCCACCGTTCCTTGGACATGGGGTTGCTCTTCTCCACCACTGCCCCTGACCTCGGGTGTGGGGAAGTTCCTCCTGACTGCCGCCCCTGACCTCAGACATGGGGTCATTGCCTAGGAGAGCTTAATAAACATTTGTTGAACTGAGTTCAGATTGGGACCCATATATCAAGAGTAGGAAAGAAGTCCTGGAAACCACTTTCAGAGCCTGTTTCTAGGGAACTAGAGATTAGGATTGTCTGGATCACCCACAGTGCCACTTTTTTTGATGAGGAGACTAGGTGTGGTTCCCTCAGAACTATGGGTGAAGGGCCTCAGGATGTTTTGTAAAACTTAAGTGACTTGCTAAAAGGTGATATGTGAAATAGCAAATGGAAGCTTCTAGATATGAAACCACTTCCTTTAGTCTAACTTATCAAAGAAGCTTCACATCCTTTGCTCTGAGCAACTCTGCAAATATGCTTGGGCTCCCACAGATAAATCTCTTTATCCTTTTCTTGTTGGGCTGAAATTGAACCACTACCCAGAAGAATTTCAGAGCCCTTGTGAAGGACTCTATAAACAGATACAGATAATCTTGAGAAGATTTTAAAATTTTTCGTGGTGTTTTTCTAGTGCCCTCTGAGATTCTGGTAGATTTCATTTAATTTAATCTAAACATTAGCCTTAATCCTCTCCCTCTGTCTGAAATGCTTTATCACCCACTCCTTACCCTCACTGCCTCTAATAGACAACTTCACTTTGTTAATGCCCACTCATTCCTCAGGGCTCAGCTCAAATGTCCCTTCCTTGGGGAAGTGTTCCTACTCCTCAGACCATGTCTGATGCCTGTTTTTACTCTGATTGTTTTAGATCTCTTTCTACAACAGCAGTTTTTAAATTTTGTCTTTAAATATCTCTCCTTGTGATTATTTGATTAATTTGTCTCTTTCCCCACTAGTCTATGAGCTCCATCAGGAGGCAGATCACGTCTGATTTTGCTCATCACTTGTATCCACAATGTCTGATCCTGCACAAGTTAAAGAGGAAGTCCTCAGTGTATAATATCTTGATTAATTAGTGAAGATGCAACAGTTTGTACAGCCTTTAACTGCCTTACCTTACCTGGAATGTGACAATCCTTTGGCACGTGTCTCAGTGACAAAGCTATTTATTCCTAAATCATATTCCCTTAATAAGTTTCCAGCCTTTGGGTGGATACACAGTAGAAAAATACTGACTACTTCCTCTGCAGAAAGCATGGTTAAGGATTAGAAAACACAGAGAAGAGTTAACCTCAACAATGTAGACTTAAGGCTACTATCCTTTGAAAGGTGTACTTACAAGGTTGACTCTTAGCTAGTGTCTAGGAACTTGGTTTTAGGGAGATTCTACCATTTCCTAAGAGCAATTCACTGAACTTAAACTATTTATACAAACAATTTTCTGTGTGCTGAACACCTGCTTTCCTTTTTGGATTCTGAAATTTTGTACATGCTAGGAAGACAGTGACTACTGATAAACCCCTAGAATCCTGGACTCAGGCAAACTTCTCTAGCAGCAAACATTGTGATGACGCATGTGCTGACGTCACAGGTCACTTGAGGAATTAAGGGCAGCCTATGTGACTCCACCGGGAGAAGATTTTTGAAAGCTTGCATTTTGGTTTCTCCTGGATATCATTCTATGTACCATTCCCTTCCACTGATTTTACTTTGTATCTCTTTACTGTAATTACTCATAGCCATGAGTATAAACATATGCTGAATCCTACACATCCTCATAGTGAACCATTGAATATGGAAGTGGTCATGAAAATCCCTAATTTACCTCCTTGAATGTTTTTATAATCCATCCAACTTTTCTTCTTTCATCCACTAGTAGCTACAGTAGTAAAGCCACTATCATCTCTTACCTGGACAACAGCACTTTACCTCCTATAGTCACACTTGCCCTGATCCGACCCATTCTCTACACCAGGGGTCCCCAACCTCCAGGATCTAATGCCTGCTGATTTGGGGTGCAGATAATGTAATAATAATAGAAACAAAGTGCACAATAAACGTAATGAGCTTGAATTATCCTGAAGCCATCCTACCCCCACCCTGCCCCTCACAAACCCTACCAGTCTATGGAAAAACTGTCTTCCACAAAACCCATCCTGGGTGTCAAAAGGACTGCTCACCACTGATCTACACCATAGCCAGAGTGATCTTTCCAAAACACAAATGTGACAGTGCCATCTGGTGGCAGGCAGAACCAATAAATTGTTCTGGTATATACCTTTCCATCCACAGGAGTTCATAAGCTCAAAGTTTATAACTAGAACTTTTTTAACCAGAGAAAAAAAATGGAAAGATATTGTCATCTAACACCCCAAAAGGCACTGAGCCTAGACGATCTTGTGAACTAGTTCTACCGCCATCAATGAGATGATAATTTCTATGTAATTTTAACTGTTTTAAAGCAAAGAAAATACTGGAAAACGTCAAAATTCACTGAGCACTATTAGTATAACTTTGATTCCAAACTACAAAAGGATGATTCCCTGAAAAGAAAAATATGGAGCAGAAATCAGCAAACTGCATCCTATGGACAAATCCAGCCCATTAGGTATTCTTATATAGCTCATAGGTTAAGAATAGTTTTTACAGCTTTTAAAAATTGGAAGAACTCAAAAGAAGAACAAGATTTGGTAATATACAAAAATTACATGAAATTCAAAATTCAGTGTTAATAAAATTTTACTAGAACACTCCCAATACTCATTCATTTATGTACTGACTGTGACTGCTTTCATGCTACAAGAGCAAAGTGGAGTAGTTGCAATAGAGACCAAATAGACCCAAGTCTAAAATACTCACTATCTTGACCTTTACAGAAAAAAAAAAAAAACTGTCATTTGTCAACTCCTTATATAAACCAGTCTTACTTGCGAATATAAATATTCAAAACCTTAATTCAAATTTTATTAAATTGAACCAAGCAAGGAATTAAAGGGAAAAAAGTACAGTCAAGTAGATGTTCTCTCCAAAATGCAAAAATGGTTTATCTTTAAGAAGTCTTTTTTGAAATATTGTTGATTTACAATGTTGTGCCAATCTCTGCTGTACAGCAGTGATTCAGTTATATACATATGAACATTGTGTTTTTATATTCTTTTTCATCATGGTTTATCTCAGGATAGTGATTATAGTTCCTTGTGCTATACACTAGGACCCTGTTGTTCATCCATTCTAAATGTAATAATTTGCAGCTATCAACCCCAAACTCCCAGTCCATCCGTCTCCCTCCCCACTTTCCCCTTTGCAACCACAAGTCTGTTCTCTATGTCTATGAGTCTGTTTCTGTTTTTGTAGATGTGTTCATTTGTGCTACATTTTAGATTCCACGTGCAAGTGATATCACATCGTATTTATCTTTCTTTTTATGACTTATTTAGTATGGTAATCTCTACTTGCACCCATGTTGCTGCAAATGGCATTATTTCATTATTTTTATGGCTGAGTACTGTTCCATTGTATATATGTACCATGTCTTTATCCATTCATCTGTCAATGGACATGTAGGTTATTTCTATGTTTTGGCTATTGTGAATAGTGCTTGTATTCACATATATCTTTTTGAATTATAGTTTTGTCTTGGTATATTTCCAGGAGTGGGGTTGCTGTATCATATGGTAACTATGTTTTTTACCTTTCTGAGGAACCTCCATACTGTTTTCCATAGTGGCTGTACCAACTTACATTCCCATCAACAGTGTAGGAGGGTTCTCTTTTCTCCACACCCTCTTCAGCATTTGCTATTGGTAGACTTTTAATGATAGTCATTCTGCTTGCGTGAGGTGGTAGCTTATTGTAGTTTTGATTGCATTTTGCTAATAATTAATAATGTTAAGTATAGTTTCATGTGCCTATTGGCCATCTGTGTGTCTTCTTTGGAGCAATGTCCATTAAAGTCTTCTGTCCATTTTTCCGACTGGATTGTTTGGGGTTTTTTTGTTGAATTGTATGAGTTGTTTGTATATGTTAGAGATTAAGCCCTTGTCTGTGGCATCATTTGCAAATATTCTCTGCCATTCCATAGATTGTCTTTTCAGATTTTTTATGGTTTGCTGTGCAAAACCTTGTAAGCTTGAGTAGGTCCTACCTGTTTATTTTTGTTTTTATTTCTATTGCCTTGATGGACAAAAGAAAACACTGGTGTGATTCGTGTCAGACAATGTTTTGTCTGTGCTCTTGTCTAGGAGTTTCATGGTGTCGTGTCTTATGGTTTAGTCTTTAACCCATTTTGAGTTTGTTTTTGTGCATGGTGTGAGGGTGTGTTCTAACTTCATTGACTTACATGCAGCTGCCCGACTTTTCCAGCACCACTTGCTGAAGAATCTGCCTTTTTCCATTTTATATTCTTGCCTGCTTTGTCTAAGATTACTTGACCATAAGTGTGTGGCTTTATTTCTGGGCTCTTGATTCAGACCCATTGATCTGCATGTCTGGCTTTGTACCAATAGCACCTGCTTTGATTACAGTGGCTTTCTAGTATTGTCTGAAGTCTGGGAGACTTATGTCTCCTACTTAGTTGTTGTTGCTGTTGTTGTTGTTAATGGTTCCATTATTTTGCAAAATTTTACTTCTGTTTTAAGTTTGAAGAATTCATTAACAAAAGAAACCACTTGTTATACACAAATAAACAATTTCCACTTTTTATGGAAGACTATTTAACTTAATCTCAATACTAAGTCTGGCTTTGGTATCAGGATGCTGGTGGCTTCATAGAATGTTTTTGTAACTGTTCCCTTCTCTTCATTTTTTGGAAGAGATTGAGAAGAATCTATATAAGTTCTTCTGTGTGTGTTAGATAGAATTTGACTCTGAGGCCCTCTGGTCTTGAACCTTTGTTTGAAGAAAGTTGTGTGTTTTTTTTTAATTAAAGATTCTGCTTCACATCTAGTGATAAGTGTGCTCAGATTATATATTTTTTATTCAATTTTGAAGAAATGTATGTTTTTAGACTTGGAGCTGATTGTGGCTCAAACCATGAACTCCTTATTGTGAAATTCAGACTTAAATTGAAGAAAGTAGGACAAACCACTAGACCATTCAGGTATGACCTAAATCAAATCCCTTACGATTATACAGTGGAAGTGACAAATAGATTAAAGGGATTAGATCTGATAGACAGAGTGCCTGAGGAACTATGGACAGAGGTTCATGACATGGTACAGGAGGCAATGATCATGACCATCCCCAGGACAAAGAAATGCAAAAAGGTAAAATGGTTGCTGACGAGGCCTTACAAATAGCTGAGTAAAGAAGAGAAACTAAAGGCAAAGGAGAAAAGGAAAGATATGCAATCTGAATGCAGATTTCCAAAGAATAGCAAGGAGAGATTAATGAAAGCCTTCCTAAGTGATCAATGCAAAGAAATAGAGGAAAACAATAGAATGGGAAAGACTAGAGATCTCTTCAAGAAAATTAGAGATACCAAGGGAACATTTCATGCAAAGATAGGCACAATAAAGGACAGAAATGATATGGATCTAACAGAAGCAGGAGAAATTAAGAAGCGGTGTTAAGACTACACAGAAGAACGACACACAAGAAGATGTTAATGACCCAGATAATTACGACAGTGTGATCACTCAGCTAGAGACAGACATTCTGAAGTACGAAGTCAAGTGGGTCTTAGCAAGCATCACTATGAACAAAGCTAGTGGCGGTGATGGAATTCCAGCTGAATTATTTCAAATCCTAAAAGATGATGCTGTGAAAGTGCTGCGCTCAATATGCCAGCAAATTTGGAAAACTCAGCAGTGGCCACAGGACTGGAAAAGGTCAGTTTTCATTCCAATCCCAAAGAAAGGCAATGCCAAAGAATGTCCAAACTATTGCATAATTGCACTCATCTCACATGCTAGCAAAGTGATGCTCAAAATTCTCCAAGGTAGACTTCAACAGTACATGAACTGAGAACTTCCAGATGTTCTGGATTTAGAGAAGACAAAGTAACCAGAGATTAAATTGCCAATATCCACTGGGTCATAGAAAAGCAAGAGAGTTCCAGAAAAATATCTACTTCTGCTTTATTGACTATGCCAAAGCCATTGACTGTGTGGATCACAACAAACTGGAAAATTCTTCAAGAGAGAAAGAATCTCTTCTCACCTGACCACCTGAGAAATCTGCATGCAGGTCAGGAAGCAACAGTTAGAACTGGACATAGAACAACAGACTGGTTCTAAATTGGGAAATAAGTAGGTCCAGGCTGTATATTGTCACCCTGTTTATTTAACACATATGCAGAGTATACCACACGAAATGCTGGGCTGGATGAAGCACAAGCTTGAATCAAGATTGCCAGGAGAAATATAATTAACCTCAGATATGCAGATGACACCACCTTTATGGCGGAAAATGAAGAAGAACTAAAAACCCTCTTGATGAAAGTGAAAGAGGAGAGTGAAAAAGCTGGCTTAAAAGTCAACATTCAAAGAACTAAGAACATGGCATCCGGTCCCATCACTTCACAGCAAATAGATGGGGAAACAATGGAAACAGTGACAGACTTTGTTTCCTTGGGCTCCGAAATCACTGCAGATATGACTGCAACCATGAAATTAAAACACCCTTGCTTCTTGGAAGAAAAGCTGTGACCAAACTAGACAGCATATTAAAAAGCAGAGTCATTACTTTGCCAACAAATTTCCATCTAGTCAAGGCTATGATTTTTTCAGTAGTCGTGTATGGATGTGAGAGTTGGACCATAAAGAAGGCTGAGCACTGAAGAATTGATGCTTTTGAACTGTGGTGTTAAAGAAGACTCTTGAGAGTCCCTTGGACAGAAAGGAGATCCAACTAGCCCATCCTAAAGGAAATCAGTCCTGAATATTCATTGGAAGGACTGATGCTGAAGCTGAAGCTCCAATACTTTGGCCACCTAATGCCAAGAGCTGACTCACTGGAAAAGACCCTGATGCTAGGAAAGATTGAAGGTGGGAGGAGAAGGGGATGACAGAGGATGAAATGGCTGGATGGCATCACCGACTCAATGGAGATGAATTTGAGTAATCTCTGGGTGTTGGTGATGGACAGCGAGGCCTGGCGTGCTGCAGTCCATGGGGTCGCAAAGAGTGGGACACGACTGAGCGACTCTACTGAGCTGATGTTTCTAGAAAGCTGTCCATTTCTTCTAGGTTGTCAAATATTTTTGTATATAATTGTTTATAGTATTCTCTTATTTCTGTGGTTATCAGTCAGATTTGGGTTCTTTCTCTTTTCTTCTTGGTGAACCTGGCCAGGGGATTGTCTGTTTTGTTTACCCTTTCAAAGAACCAGTTCTTGGTTTTGTTGATTTTTTTTTCCTCTCATTTTAAATCTCTATTGTATTTATTTTCCCCCTGATATTTATGATTTCCTTCCTTCTGCTAAGTTTAAGTTTTGCTTGTTTTCTTTTTCCAATTCTTTTTGGTAGGAGGTTAGGTTTTTTACTTGATATTTTTCTTGTTTTTTGTTTGTTTTTGTTTTATGAAGACCTATATCACTATGAACTTCCCTCTAAGAATTGCTTTTGCTGCATCTCATAGAATTTTGTAGGTTGTGTTTTCATTGTCATTTGTCTCAAAGTATTTTTAATTACCTTTTTGATTTCCTCATTAACCCTTTTTTTAGTAAATATTATTTAGTCTTCATATATTCATTTTTTCTCATTTCTTTTCCTATGATTGATTTCTAGTTTCATGCCCTTGTGGTCAGAGATGCTTGAAATAATTTCCCTACTCTTAATTTGACTGAGGTTAGTTTTGTGCTCTAAGATGAGGTCAGTCCTGGAGAATGTTTAATGAGAACTTGGAAAAAATGCATATTCTGGCTTTTTTTGGATGTAGTGTCCTGAAAATATCAATTAAGTCTAAATGTTCTATTGTATCATTTAGGACCTCTGTTGCCTTTTTGATTCTTGTCTGAAAGATCTATCTTTTGATGTGAGTGGGGTGTTAAAGTCTCCTAGTATTATTGTATTCCATCAGTTTCTCCCTTTATGTCTGTTAGCATTCGTATTTGCTTAGTTGCTAAGTCATGTCCAACTCTTTGTGACCCTATGGACTGTAGCTTGCCAGGCTCCTCTGTCCATGGTATTCTCTGGGCAAGAATATTAGAGTGGGTAGCCATTCCCTTCTTCAGGGTATCTTTCTGACCCAGGGATCAAACCTACATCTCCCACATTGCTGATAGATTCTTTACCAGCTGAGCCACTAGGGAAGCCCACTTCTATATTAGATGCATATATATTGATGAGTGTAAAATCTTTTTTTGTACAGATCATTTTATAATTATGTAGTATCCTTCTTTATTTTTCTTCATAGCCTTTTCTTTAACATCTGTTTTGTCTAATATTAGTACTGCAATTCTTCCTTTCTTGTCATTTCTGTTCTCATGAAATATCTTTTTCCAGCTCCTCACTTGAAATCCATATGTGTCCTTTGCCCTAAAGTGGGTCTCTTGCATGCAGGATTTTACAGGCTCTTATTTTTACCCAATCTGTCACTCTATGTCTTTTGATTGGAGCATTTAGTCCATTGACATTTGAGGTACAACCCAATCCAGTATTCTTGCCTGGAGAATTCCATGGACAGAGGAGCCTGGCGGACTATATGGTGTCACAAGAGTTGGACACAACTAAGTGACTAACACTTTCACTTTCATTGATACATATATATTTATTGTCATTTTAAACCTTGTTTCTCAGTTGATTCTTTGCTTCATCTTTGTTCCTTTCTTTTTTTTTCTGCTTTTCTTTTTGTGGCTTGAAATTTTTCCTTTTATTTTATGCTTGTGCTCTCTTTATTTAGGTTTTTTGTGAATTTATTGTATATTTTTTATTTGTGGTTGCCCTGTTTCTCAAATATGTTAACCCCTTCCTATATCTGCTTGCTTTAGACTAATAGTCATATAAGCTCAAGCACATTCTAAAAAAAAGAAAAAGAATATGCATTTTGTTACTCTTCTTCCCCACGTTTTATAATTTTGATGTTCTCTTTTACATCTTCATGTTTATTCTTTTGCCATTCCTTTTGTTTATCATTGCTTTCACAAATAGTTTTTCCTCTTTTTGATCTGTATACTGGCCAATTTAAGTGATTTACTTTTCAATTTCTTCCTTCCTACTACTTCTTGATTTTTTCTTTGCTTTTTCACTTTCTAAAAAATATATAAATTTATTTATTTTAATTGAAGGCTAATTACTTTACAATATTGTATTGGTTTTGACATACATCAACATGAATCCATCACAGGTGTACACGTGTTCCCCATCCTGAACCCCCCTCCAACCTCCCTCCTGACACCATCCATCTGGGTCATCCCAGTGCACCAGCCCCAAGCATCATGCATTGAACCTGGACTGGTGATTCATCTCACATATGATATTATACATGTTTCAATGCCATTCTCCTGAATCATCCCACCCTCGCCCTCTCCCACAGAGTCTAAAAGACTGTTCTATACATCTGTGTCTCTTTTGCTGTCTCGCATACAGGGTTATCGTCATCATCTTTCTAAATTCCATATGTATGCATTAGTATACTGTATTGGTGTTTTTCTTGATTCTTTTCTATTCAGAGATGACCTTTCAATACTTCTTTTAGAAGTGTTGTTTTAGTTTTTGTTTGTCTTAGAAATTCTTTATTTCTTCTCTTATTTTAAATGATAATCTTATTAAGTAGAATATTCTAGGTTGCAGATTTCTCTCTTTCAAGACTTTGAATATATTTTGTTAAAGAAATATTTTATTGCAGTTTTTTGTTAATACATATTAAAGGGGAGAAAGATAGATTCAAAAAAATGGATTTAGTAAATTTAATCCTGAATGACCAAACAATCTTGAAAAAGAACAAAGCTGAAGGACTCACACTTTCTGATTTCAAAACTTACTACAAAGCTACAATAATCAATAGTGTGGCAGGGGCATAAGATAGACGTAGAGACTTGTGGAATAAAACAGAGAGACCAGATATAAACCCTCAAATATATGGATAAATTATTTTTAACAAGGATACCAAGAACATGCAATAGGGGAAGAATAGTCTTTTCAGCAAATGGTGCTGGGAAAACTAGATATCCATATGCAAAAGAATGAAGGTGAATCTTGCCTTAAACAACATACAATAGTCAACTCAAATGTATCAAAGAGATAAATATCAAACCTAAGGATATAAAACACTTAGAAGAAAACAGAGGGGGAAACCTTCATAATGTTGGATTTGGCAATGATTTCTTGAATATGACACCAAAAGCATAGGCAACAAAAGAAAGAAAAAAAAAAGGTAAATCAATTTTCACCTGAACTAAAAACTTTCATATCAAATGATACTACAGCATGGAAGCATATGCACCATTTATAAAATATATAACTAATGGGAATTTGCTATATGACTCAAGGAACTAAAACCAGGGCTCTGTAACAACCCAGGGGGGTGGGAAGGGGTGGAAGGTGGGAGGGACGTTAAAGAGAGACGGGACACATGTATACCTATGACTGACTCATGTTGATGTGTGGCCGAGGCCAACATAATATTATGAAGCAATTTTCCTTCAATTAAAAAAAATAAGTAAAAAAAAAAGATACTATTTAGTAACACAACTCCAAAATGGAAGAAAATATTTACAGACCATACATCTGGTAAGTGATTAAGATCTAAAATACATAAAGTACTCTTATAACTCAATAACAACAAAAAATTTAAGGCTTGAATAGCCAAAATACTTGAATAGACATTTCTCCAAAGAAAAATTACTAATAGCTAATAAGCGCATGGAAAGATGTCCAACATCACTAATCATTAAAGAAATGCAAATCAAAACCACAATGAGATACTACTTAACATCCATTAGGATAGCTATTATCAAAAAAAAAAAGAAGAAGAAAGAAAGAACAAACTTTGACAAGGATGTGGAGAAATTGAAACTCTTGAATATTCCTGGTATGAATGTAAAATGGTGTAGAAAACACCATGGAAAACAGTTTAGGAAAAAAGCTAAACATAGAATTATTGTATGGAAGGAAACACTCAAACAGATATGTATGCTCCAATGTTCACTGTAGCATTATTCACAATACAGATTTCCCCATGCTATCCAAAACTAGAGTGTCCCTATGGAACCTTTTGTAAGCAGAGAGACCATAAAGCAAAGAAGCAATTGCTTTAGGAAATACCCTATTAACAGATACACAAAATAAATCAAGATGAACCACAGAAGCTCACAGACACAGTTCAAAGTTACAGCAGCTTGATGCTGATGTGCCAAGTAGTTCCAGGGGAAGAAGCTTGGTAGTGTCACTCTCAGTGTTCAGGGTGTATATTGCCTCTGTAAAAGTTCTTGCAAAACAAATGTTCAATACTATTTTTGCTTTTTGCCTTTATTCACAAATGTAAAAATCATCCTTGAATTTCTTTCAGTTAGCAAAAACAGGTACTAATATAGATCTTTCACAGAAGCACAGTGGATCTTTCAAAAGCAGGGGATATGAAAAATGCCCATAAGCGGTGAATAAATGAATAAAATGTAGTATATATGTTACGGGGAAGAATGGACTCCATGTTGGATCTGTTTGTTTTTTTCTTTGCTTTGCTTTGTTTTCCATTGCTTTTGTTCACTAAAAGGATACTGTCCATACAGAATGACCTGTCTCAGAGAAACCTGCTCCTCTGCCTGAATGTTAAACCAAAATGTCTTTGTTCAGGACCCTGTCCACCTGTGGATGGCTACAGGAAGGAAGAAATTAACACACCTCCTCCCCAAGGCTAGCCATTCCAGGAAATATCTGTAAGATTAATGGCCTTTTTAACTTTACCTCCTCACTTCTCCCACTCTCTGATCTATAAAAAAATCTGGCATCCAGACCCTGATAAAAAGGCTATTTTGAGACTTTAGTCTGCCCCTCTCTCAGTCAGCTGGCTTTCCAAATAAAGTTGTATTCCTTGTTTCAACATCTTGTCTCTTGATTAATTGACCTGTTGTTTGACAAGTAGAGTGAGCTTGGACTCAGTCATATATACAAATGATGGAATATTATTTAGCCATAAAAAATAGAACAAAATTCTGATATATGTGCCAACGTGGATGAATCTTAAAGACATGCTGTGTAAAACTAGCCAAGCACAAAAGAGTCAGCATTGCATGATTCCTCTTATATGAGCTATCTAGAGAAAAAAAATTCATAGAAATGGAATGTAGATTAGAGGTTGGTAGAGGTTTAAGGACAAGGTAAGCAGGGAGTCATTGCTTAATGATTCCAAAATGTTCTGTATCCAGTTCCAATGTTGATGGGGTAGGGGTTGGGGGGAGGGTTCACAAAAATAAGGAATTATCCCATACTAATGGTGAGTGGCAAGTGGCCAAGAGGAGATACCCCACGTTCAAGGTCAGGAGCAGCAGCCATGAGGAGATACCCTACGTCCAAGGTCAGAGAAACCCCAGTAAGACAGTAGGCCCTAGGAGAGGGCATCAGAGGGCAGATAGACTGAAACTACAGTCACAGAAAAGTAACCAATCTAATCACATGGACAAGAGCCTTGTCTAACTCAATGAAACTATGAGCCATGCCATGTAGGGCAATCAAGAAGAACAGGTCATGGTGGAGAGTTCTGATGAAATGAGGTCCACTGGAGAAGGGAATGGCAATCCACTTCAATATTCTTGCCTTGAGAACCCCATGAACAGTATGAAAAGGCAAAAAGATTTGGCACTGAAAGATGAACACTCCAGGTCGGTAGTGCCCAATATGTTACTGGAGATCAGTGGAGAAATAACTCCAGAAAGAATAAAGAGACAGAGCCAAAGCAAAAACAATACCCAGTTGTGGATGTGACTGGTGATGGAAGCAAAGTCCAATGCTGTAAACAGCAATATTGCATAGGAACCTGGAATGTTAGGTCCATGAATCAAGCCAAATTGGAAGTGGTCAAACAGGAGATGGCAAAAAATCGACATTTTAGGAATCAGTGAACTAAAATGGATTGGAATGGGTGAATTTAACTCAGATTACCGTTATATCTGCTAATGTTGGCAAGAATCCCTTAGAAGAAACGGAGTAGCCATCATAGTCAACAAAAGGGTCTGAAATGCAGTTCTTGGATGCAGTCTAAAAAATGACAGAATGATCTCTGTTTATTTCCAAGGCAAACCATTCAATATCACAGTAATCCAAGTCTATGCCACAACGAATAATGCTGAAGAAGCTGAAGGCCAGTTGAACGGTTCTATGAAGACCTACAAGACCTTTTAGAACTAATACCCAAAAAAGAAGTCCTTTTCATTATACGGGACTGGAATGCAAAAGTAGGAAGTCAAGAAACACCTGGAATAACAGGAAAATTTGGCCTTGGAATGCAGAATGAAGCAGGGCAAAGGCTAATAGGGTTTTGCCAAGAGACCGCACTGGTCATAGCAAACACCCTCTTCCAACAACACAAGAGAAGACTCTACATATAGACGTCACCAGATGGTCAACACCGAAATCAGATTGATTATATTCTTTGCAGCCAAAGATGGATAAACTCTATATAATCAACAAAAACAAGACCAGGACTGACTGTGGCTCAGATTGCGAACTCCTTATTGCCAAATTCAGACTTAAATTGAAGAAAGTAGAGAAAACCACTAGACCATTCAGGTATGACCTAAATCAAATTCCTTACGATTATACACAGTGGAAATGAAAAATAGATTTAAGGGACTAGATCTGATAGAGTGCTTGCACTATGGACAGAGGTTCATGACATTGTACAGGCAACAGGGATCAAGACCATCCCCAAGAAAAAGAAAAGCAAAAAAGCAAAATGGCTGTCTGGGGAGGCCTTACAAATAGCTGCAAAAAGAAGAGAAGCAAAAAGCAAAGGAGAAAAGGAAAGATATACTCATTTGAATACAGAGTTGCAAAGCATAGCAAGAAGAGATAAGAAAGCCTTTCCCAGTGATCAGTGTAAAGCAATAGAGGGGAACAATAAAATGGAAAAGACTAGAGATCTCTTCAAGAAAATTAGATACCATGAGAACATTTCATGCAAAGATGGGCACAATAAAGGACAAAAATGGTATGGACCTAAAAGAAGCAGAAGATATTAAGAAGAGGTGGCAAGAATACACAGAAGAACTGTACAAAAAAGATCTTCAAGACCCAGATAATCACAATGGTGTGATCACTCATACTCACCTAGAGCCAGACATCCTGGAATGTGAAGTCAAGTGGGCCTTAAGAAGCATCACTATGAACAAAGCTAGTGGAGGTGATGAAATTCCAGTTGAGCTCTTTCAAATTCTAAACGATGATGCTGTGAAAGTGCTGCACTCAATATGCCAGCAAATTTGGAAAACTCATCAGTGGCCACAGCTCTGGAAAAGGTCAGTTTTCATTCCAATTCCAAAGAAAGGCAATGCCAAAGAATGCTCAAACTCCCACACAATTGCACTCATCTCACACGCTAGTAAAGAAATGCTCAAAATCCTCCAAGCCAGGCTTCAGCAATACATGAATGAGAACTTCCAGAAGTTCAAGCTGGTTTTAGAAAAGGCAGAGGAACCAGAAATCAAATTGCCAACATCCGCTGGATCATCGAAAAAACAAGAGAGTTCCAAAAAAACATCTATTTCTGCTTTATTGACTGTGCCGAAGCCTTGACTGTGTGGATCACAACAAACTGTGGAAAATTCTGAAAGAGATGGGAATACCAGACCACCTGACCTGCTTCTTGAGAAATCTGTATGCAGATCAGGAAGCAATACTTAGAACTGGACAAGGAACAATAGACTGGTTCCCAATAGGAAAAGGAGTACATCAAGGCTGTATATTGTTACCATGCTTATTTAACTTCTATGCAGAGTACATCATGAGAAATGCTGGGCTGGATGAAGCACGAGCTGGAATCAAGATTGCTGGGAGAAATATTGCAACCTCATATATGCAGATGACACCACCCTTATGGCAGAAAGTGAAGAGGAACCTAGAGCCTCTTGATGAGAGTGAAAGAAGAGAGTGAAAAAGTTGGCTTAAAGCTCAACATTCAGAAAACTAAGATCATGGCATCCAATCTCATCACTTCTTGGGAAATAGATGGGGAAACAGTGTCAGACTTTATTTGGGGGGGCTCCAAAATCACTGCAGATGGTGACTGCAGCCATGAAATTAAAACACCCTTGCTCCTTGAAAGAAAAGTTATGACCAACCTAGATGGCATATTAAAAAGCAGAGACATTACTTTGCCAACAAAGGTCCATCTAGTCAAGACTCTGGTTTTTCCAATAGTCATGTATGGATGTGAGTTGGACTTTAAAGAAAGCTGAGTGCTGAAGAATTGATGCTTTTGAACTGTGGTGTTGGAGAAGACTTTTGTGAGTCCCCTGGACTGTAAGGAAATCCAAGCAGTCCATCCTAAAGGAAATCAGTCCTGACTGTTCATTGGAAAGACTGATGTTGAAGCTGAAGCTCCAATACTTTGGCCACCTGATGCAAAGAGCTGACTCACTGAAAAAAACCCTGATGCTGGGAAAAACTGAAGGAGGGAGGAGAAGAGGACGACAAAGGATGAGATGGTTGGATAGCATCACCAACTGAGTGAAGATGAGTTTGAGTAAACTCCAGGAGTTGATTGGTGATGGACAGTGAGGTTTGGTGTGCTGCAGTCCATGGAGTCTCAAAAAGTTGGACAAGGCTGAGTGACTGAACTGAGCTGAATAGATAATTCCATTAGTGATAGCCCAATTTGGACACTCTCTGCCTAGAAATAATATCAGGTTCCATAAGTTAAGGGTTTGTTGCTGAACCAAACTGCAGTCCACCCACCTGTGCAAAGCAAACTAGTCTACTGATACTGGGCTAAGCTGAAAGAAAGTACAATGTTTTTTGTAGATGCCAAACAAGGAGTGCAGGCATCTGATGCTCAGAAAACCTGATATCCCTCCTGGCTCTCAGGGACCCTTTTTAAAGGGCAGAGTGATGGAAGGGAGTCACAGGTTGTATGATCACCTCATGCATAATTCTGACTGGTTAATGGTGAATAATAGGGTGGTGTCACAGGTGTTAACATCATAAGTCCTCAGACTCCAGCCAGTCTGGGGGCTCATTGTCATTATCTAATTAGCTTCTTCAGTTTGGTGAGGGTTTTAGTATCTGTAAGACAATTCAGGAATGTGCATCAGACACTGTATCTATGTCCTTCAGGGAAGAGCTCAACATTCTGTGACTGCTTTGTGGCTGGTTTACAGTTTGACTCATTACCAGTTTTCCTGGCCCAAAATTTTGCTGTTGTTGTTACTTCAGTTCACATCAATTCAATCAATTCTTGTGATTCGATCAATTCATCTTTTGTGACTCAGGGGAGGCCTTGGAGAATAAAACTTTTCTACCAAAAAAAAAAAAAGAGAGAGTCAGGCAGAAGACATGGGATGGGAGGTTGAGCCTGGGGAAGGCACCATAGGGTCCTGCTTGGTTACAGGTTCAGTCCTACAGGACAGCCCCCACCCACACCACCACCTCAGACACCAACCACAAGTGCAGGCTGTCACCTGGGCTTTGGACTTACCAGCTACATATCAGAGGTTCGAATGAATACTTCCTCAGGCTTTGGCCAGCTGATGCGAAGAGTCAGTTCATCGGAAAAGACCTTGGTGCTGGAAAAACTTGAGGGCAGGAGGAGAAGGGGTTGAATGGCATCACTGACTCAATGGACATGAGTTTGGGCAAACTCCAGAAAACACTGAAGGACAGGGAGGCCTGGCGTGCTCTAGTCCATGGGGGTCACAAAAACTCGGATGTGACTTAGCGACTGAACAACAAAAGTGATTTCAGAAATTGAAGGCGAGGGACCAAATAGTATAACAAAAGATGTTTGCATTATTCTAATAGCTCAGGAAATTCTGAAGATTTTGAGAGCTGTGATCCAGGAACTGTGGACAAAGACCGAATATATGTGAGACAGATATATCTATCTCACATATATTCGGTCGTCTGAATGACACAGTTGAATCACAATATTGAAGGTAATTAAACACTTTGAAAATGTATAACGTTGGCAGTTGCAAAACACGGTTTTTATTTAATGTTACTGAACTGACAGTTAAAACAGTAAGTTTTGGATTACATAACCACAATATACAATTTAGGTTGTATCAACTTAAAAAAATGCAGAACATGAGAGTTGCAAGTTAAGTTTTATTTGGTGCAAAAATGAAGACTGCTGCCCAGGAGACAGCACCTCAGACAGCTCTGAGAAACTGTTCCAAAGAGGCAGGGGGAGAAGGTAGGTGTGTATGTGATTTTGGTGAAGGAGAAATATATGCAATCAAGCACATATTTTCCCAGAAGTTTTCTGCTAGTCTGGTGAAACTTTCTGCTCATTGTATTTGCCAATCCAATGAGTCAGTCCAAAATCCTGGATTGACATCAAGGAACAGTTGTCACCAGGAAGGATTTTAGTGTTTTTCTAGATATAAGGAGATACAAGAATTGGGCTCATAAAATTGACTCCTGAAAATATCTGTTAGACTAAACACACTGACTGAAACCACCCACCCTGGCCAGGCACCATAAGAACCATTTGCTTGAGTTATTTTACAACAGGAGGTCTTGGTAAGGAATACAGAACTAGTAAGCCACCACCAACCAAAAGAGTTTGGCAAAGGTCAAAGGAGATGCCATGTGTCCTACCGCCTCCCAGAATCCTTCTCACTGACTTCCTTCTTGGCTGAGTAATATGTGTGCCACCAGGATGGACCCTGAATCAGAATGATTGGCTAGAAACAACCCAGAAACTCACCCCATCACCATAAAACCCAAGACTGCGAGCCACATGGCAGAGCAGTCCTCTCAGGTCCCCTTCCCCTCCTGCTCTCTGCCTGGGCACCCCTTCCCAATAAAGACTCCTTCTTTGTCAGCACAAGTGTCTCCTCAGACAACACTCATTTCTGAGTGTTAGACAAGAACCCACTTTCAAGCCCTGGAAGGTGTCCCCTTTCTTGCAACCTAACTATTTGAAGACCTGTCCTGCCAGTTTTTCCCAGAGCACAGAGTGCCTCATTTTATTCTCTACCCTGAACTCCTTTCAGGAGCTGTTGAAGATCAGCAGCTGCAGCAACACATGATTTAACCACTGTAAAGGAAGACAGCAAGTGCCCATGGCAAGTGCCAATTTGTAGTTGACATTTGTTTTACCACAATAAAAAAAAAAGAATCAAAATAAAAGAAGAAAGGATATAGATAGTAAGAAATGGAGTATTTCCTGCCATAGCAGTGAACAAGAATGTCACAGTCATCAGTGATTCTAATCCTCCGGTGCAACCATGAAAGAGAAGACTACCTGTGGTCCAACAGCTATCACGCTGCCTCCATTCACTTCAAGGAACCAAGGATGTAAAAAAAATGCAGGATGCTGGCCCCAGGTAGCTGAGATGCATATGAACAGAATGATTTCAGTAAGCCCAGACTCTTGTATCTTCCATACATAGAAAAGTGCTAAATTCATTAACTTGAGATATTTCATTAAGTAACAATAATCTTTGATGTTCGGACTACCTGCCCCTTGTTGCAAATTTCTATATAGCCTAACTCCTCCCCACCACCTTCTCGGAACACTTCTCTCAGGGTTACTTGAGATGCTGTCTCCCAGGTCTGAAGTCCTAAAAATTTCTGCCAAATAAAACATAACTCTCAACTTTTAAGTTGTAACTATTTTTAAATTTTACAGTAGTGAAGATTCCAGTTCACATCACACATGATTTTTGCACTTAGCTCAGAAAAAAAATAAACAAATTTACAAAATAAAATTGGGACTTTTAGTGAGGGGGAAGAAGGTCTTGCCACGCCTCTGAGAGGAAACAGGCAGCGCTGATCAGAAGCACTTTCAGTTTATGAGAGAATGGCAAGAACGCTGACTGTCTTGACGTCTCCAACACCATTCTCCACTGCTAAGAGCATGATCTGGCTGTTCCTGTCTCTCCTGCTTGTCTCCCACCTTGGCCCAGGTAAATACTGAAGTATACCCATGTAGTCATTCATGTTTGACTCCTGGTTTTGTGCAGTTTGCGCGATCTAAATCACCTGCATTTAGGTGTCTGTCTGTATCTCTACTAAGGGATCCGGTGGGGCTCACAGAGGTGCCTGATAAACTGCCATTGCCTCTCAACTTAAAAGCTTACCACCTGAGATCATTTAGAGTTAACAGCTTCAACTGTGTCTGCATTTAAATGAATTATATGCTGGGGCATGGGAAATGAGCTTTTCTAAGACACGACTGGGGTTTATAGCCAGCATGTTGTGATATAAAGATAGCTAAGGTTAAGAAAAGAAGCCTTCTCACCAGAGTAGCTACTATCTTACTGTGTGATCACAAGTAGGCTACATGTTCTTTCTTAGCCTCATCGAAAATATTGAAAATCTATGGTTCTGCTTAGCTGAAATTTCTGAACCCAACTAAAACACTCAAAATAGTGTTCATGGTTTTTGCGTACTGTGAAAAAACTACTCTCCAGCTTTCCTTTCCTTTGATGCAAATCAGGGACTAGCTAGTCCAGCAATACTTACTCTGCCAGGCAGGAATTCTCAGATCCTACATGCTTCTCACTCCCTGCTATCCATTATGTGGAAAACTTGAAGGTTCATGTCAGGTTTTGGGGAAACATGAGTGGTCCAGTGGGGCCAAAGTACAGGAAGGGGCAGGAGACAAGACAAGAAAGCTATCCCAGAACTAGCCCAGGGTAGCAGGTAAAAATAGTTAATATCCATTGTGGGCTTGTACTGTTCCAGGCACTGGGTCAAATGCTATACTTACATCATATACATAAGCTTTCTGACACTTCTAGGAGTCTGTACTATTATTATCCCCTTTTGAAATAGCTCTCACAGATTTCATTAGCCAGTAGGTGGCAAGCTCTTGTGATAGTTTTGAGGAACAGTGACCATTGAATCAAAATGGTAGCACCACAAGACAGAGGACAGAAGCAAGAATCGCCACGGACGTAGAATTAGCTAGATTACCTGGCAATGGGAATGAAGTGGGGAGAGAGTTCATTGTCATCCAATAAACAATCATTGAGCACCTACTGGATGCCTGGCACTATTCTAGTTTCTGAGTGTACACCATGAATGAAGCAGAAAAAAATTTCAGCCCTCACGGAGTTAACATTTTAGCAGAGGAAGCAAGCTAAAAACAAAATAAATAAGTGAAACAAATAAGTATATTGGATAGTGATAAATGATAAGGAGGAAATAAATCAAGCACGGAAAGGAGAGATTAAATATTGGGACAGTGAAATTTCAGGCAGAATAGCCAAAAAGTTTACAAAGTTGGGAGGGGGAAGAGGGAGCAGCCGTGATGAGAAGAGGATTTCCATTTTGGACCTACTAATTTTAAGATGTCAGTGTGATATTCATGAGATTTCTTGAAAACAGCTGGAAATTTAGGACTAGAGGTAGAGCTGAGGCTGGAGGCTTGGAACTTACAGCACAGAAATAAAAAATAAAGCTAAGGAGAAAATTGTAAGGAGGACAGAAACTTGGGGGATATGTACAAGAGCAGAAAGAGAAAAAATTTTTACATTCAAGAGCTACTCCCTGGCCCAGGAGCCACGGAGGAAAAGACAAGAGATCCCTGTCTTTGTCTCATTGCAAAATCTCTAGAATTCAATATTCTGAATGTCCTCAGGTTAAAATTCCCATTTTTCTCCACATTCCCATTAATGTTTCTCATAATGGCCCTGTGAAATATACACTATTCCTATCCGCACTTTAAGGAAGAGGAATGAAGGCGCACAACACTTGAGTAACTTGCTTGCTGTCACACTGCTGTGGGGGAGTGAATGGCATAGGAAATGAAACATACTTGAATGTGTGTGCAGGTGTTCTGAGGTCCAGGAAGAAAGCAGTAATTTGCAAGGTTATAATTTAGGGAGACTGGCTCCAGAGTCTATTCATAACCATTTTACTATGCTGCATAGTTTACAAACAGCTATATATTCACATAAATGTGTTTGTAATTATAAACTGTGATACTAAGAAGATAATAAGCAGGGTACTGATGCTGAAAACTCGGCCTCTGTGCATTGGTGCCGAATCAAGTCTCAGAGACAGAGTTTTGGGTGAAGTCGAAAAGGATAGTTTTACTGGTTTGCCAGGAAAAGGGAGACACAGCAGGCTTCTGCTCTCAAAAAGCATGTGTCCCAACCTGGGAGGATTTGGTGAGGAGTTTTATAGCAAGGGTAGGATTGCTAATAAGATTAGGGTGTGTGCAGGGCCTGTACTATTTTAATCTGGTCGCAGATAATCTGATGAGTTTCTGTGGTTCCTTTAATCTGGCCTGAGGTGGTCTTCTAGAAGAGCTTCTCTGCTGCTGCTAAGTTGCTTCAGTCATGTCCGACTCTGTGCGACCCAATAGACAGCAGCCCACCAGGCTCCCCTGTCCCTGGGGTTCTCCAGGCAAGAACACTGGAGTGGGTTGCCATTTCCCTCTCCAATGCATGAAAGGAAAAGTGAAAGTGAAGCGGCTCAGTCATGTCTGACTCTTAGCGACCCCAGGGACTCCAGCCTACCAGGCTCCTCCGTCCTTGGGATTTTCCAGGTAAGAGTATGGAGTGGGGTGCCATTGCCCTCTTGAAGAGCTTCTCTAGTTCCTTTAATCTGGAATGAAGAATGCTGGCATTTTCCACTTGTTGGGAGTGTTAGTTCTATTAGTATGAAGAGCTCAAAAATATTGTTGTGCATCCGTTAAGGCAGAACCAGGACCCTGCCCCAAGGCTGCACCATTGTTTTTAACTGCTCCTCCCTTGTGTCTGCATCCCGTCCCTTTCCAGATTAGCAACTGTTATAATCTGCCCTTAGGAACTCAGGGAAGGTCATGAAAGTGAAAGTGAAAGTGAAACTGAAGTCACTCAGTCTGTCTCTTTGCTACCTCCATGGACTGTAGCCTAGCAGGTTCCTCCGTCCATGGGATTTTCCAGGCAAGAATACTGGAGTGGGTTGCCATTTCCTTCTCCAGGAGATCTTCCCAACTGAGGGATTGAACCCAGGTCTCCTGCATTGTAGGCAGATGCTTTACCATCTGAGACACCAAGGAAGATTCAAAGGTCATGAAGACTGGAGTCTATTCCCTACAAACAAGATATGCAGGACAGAAAGGCTTCTGTGTCCATGAGCCCCACAGGGTCCTGCTTGGTTTCAGGACCATGGGATAGAAAAACAAGACGGCCTGCTTTAGATAGAGGTGGTGTGGAAAGGATTTTCTGGAAAGGTAGCATCTCAACTGATATTTAAAGAGAAGTCAAGCAAGGGAAGAGTCTAATGAAGAAGCATTCAAAGCAGTGGACATTACATGTGCAAAGGCCCTGGTGCAAGGAAGAGCTCAGAATGATTGAGGAAGGGAAAGAAAACCACTGTGACTAGAGTATGGTACAAATAAAATCAGTCTTGAAGCAAGCATGAAGGAAGATGACTCATGCCAGCCTATATTCTTTCAAGGGGCCAGACACCGTAACTTGCTCCTTTTAGGAAATTTAGCTGTAAAGATAAACCATGTTAAGAAATAATTCCAATAGGTATAATTGAGATCAAACATCATCATGCCCTGGAGAAAATGACTCTCACTTGCTTCTACATTTAATTCTTTCTAGGTGGGAACTTACCAAATGTTAGCTGCTAAGTCACTTCAGTCATGTCTGACTCTGTGCGACCCCATAGACGGCAGCCCACCAGGCTCCCCCTCCCTGGGATTCTCCAGGCAAGAACACTGGAGTGGATTGCCATCTCCTTCTCCAGTGTATGAAAGTGAAAAGGGAACATGAAACATTATCAAATGTTAGTATGCATACAAAGTACTAGGGGATCTTATTATAATGCTGATTCTGGAAAGGAGACTAAGTCTCTGCATTTATGACAAGTTCTCAAGCAATACCAGCGCTGTTCCATGGGCCACATGTAAGACTTTAGTCATAATGGGGTTGGAAGGATGGACAAATAAGAACTAGTTCTTTGAGTGTGTTTGCAAGAAGCAGATACAGGTATTCTGATGTGCAAGAGAGAATAGTAGTAGGAAATATATGTTACAACCAATACACATGGGCCAACCAAATGATTCTGAGGTTTTGAGCCAAAAACTTTGCAGGTTTTTCTGCTCACAGACTATAATCCAATGACTCCCCTTCCCTTGAGCAGCATTATCTACTTCTTACCAACCATCCACACCTATCAATGTTTATTGTTGCTCACCACGGGCAGAGAGTTGTTTCACATTTTGTCATTATCATCAAGAACGACTGGGTCTTTCCAGTTCTCAGAATCTGCAATCAGTGCCCACTGGACTGCCAGCCTTCCAAGCCTCCCAGTTTTCCATCTCACTCCAGATCTAGCCTCAGTTGTGTCTCCATGCACAAGCAAACTGTTGTCTTTCTTCCATTTTTTGTTTTTTTTTTTCATTAAGGTGCAATTCACAAAACATAAAATAATAATATTAAAGTGTACAAATTCAGTGACATTTAGTAAATTCACAGCATTGGGTAACCATTGCTCCAGAACATTTCATCACCCCAAAAGAAAACCTTGTACTCATTAAGCAATCCCTTCTCATTTCCCTCCCCAACTACCCCCCCTTCAAACATTAATCTGCTTTCTGTCTCAATGAGTTCACCTATTCTGGACATTTCATATAAATGAAATCATGTATTCTGTGAATTTTTATGTCTAACTTCTTTCTCTTAGTAAAATGTATTCAAGGTTTATTCCTATTGTATCATGTATTGATACTTCATTCCTTTTAGTTGCTGAATGATATTCCACTGTATGTGCGTACTATAACTTATTCATCCACACACCTCCTGATGGACACTTGTATTGTTTCCAGCTTTTGGCTTTTTCAAATAGTGATATTATGAAGACATTTGTACAAGTTTTTGTTTTCAGTTCTTCTGGGAATGAAGCTGCTGGATCATATGATAATGCTGTACTTAATTTTTTGAGGGATCACTAAACAGTTTTTCCACAGTGGCTGTACCAGTTTGCATTCCCACCAGCAATGTGTTCCAATTTCTCCACATCCTTACCAACACGTATTTTTCAATTATTTTTATCGTTGTTATTATTATTAGTCATCATCTTAGTAGATATAAAGACATTTCATAGAGGTTTTTGATTTGCATTTCCCTCACAGTTAATGATATTGAGCATCTTTTCGTGTGCTTATTGGCTATTCATATATTTTATACCCTCCTTCTGAACTTGTTTCATGATGAGCTGAAACAGCCCACTATATTTCTCTTTCCTTTAGATAGGCCTGAGCCAGTCCCCTAGGTTAGATTACCCAAAGTTTCTCTGCCATTTTTCCAGAATCAACTCAGTCTTACCTGTTTTCTTTATTCCTTCTCATTTCTCAAAAATACTCCGTTTTTCTTCAGTTCAGTTCAGTTCAGTCGCTCAGTCGTGTCTGATTCTTTGCGACCCCATGAATCGCAGCACGCCAGGCCTCCCTGTCCATCGCCAACTCCCAGAATTCACTCAGACTCACGTCCATCGAGTCAGTGATGCCATCCAGCCATCTCATCCTCTGTCGTCCCCTTCTCCTCCTGCCCCCAATCCCTCCCAGCATCAGAGTCTTTTCCAATGAGTCAACTCTTCGCATGTCTTACTACATTCAAAAAAAAGAAAACATTCAGATAATTATTCAAGACACTTCACATTCTAATCTCAACCTATGCAGTATTCCAGGTTCCCTGGGCTAGATTCTGAGGGCAAAATAAGCTGATGAAGACACTATCCATGTTCCCAGAGTGAGTGAAACTTGTAAGCAAACATACCCCAAATTTCTGCTGAGTCAACATCCACACCAGAGGATGAGCAAGGCCTCAGCACCAACCCCATACTCCAAGTGGCCCCCAGTGACTAACGAGAACTTCCCATGTATCCCTAAAGCAGCCTTGTGTTGCAGTCATGAGGCATCTTCCCAATTCTTAGTTTCTTCCGGTTCTAGTCCTAACAAAATCTGCTATCAGCTGAACCACTTAGGGGAGACCTCAATGTTCTGCAGAGAACATCAATATTCATGCCAAAGATACAGATCTAGGACATTCCGAAAGCACCAGTGCTGATTCCAGGTAGAGTAGAGAAAAAGACCTTGTGCTCTCTGGGCCATACTGCATCATCTGGACCCCAAAACAGCTCTCCTTCAGTCCAAAGTCTTTCAGAGTAGCTTTTGAACTTTTTCAAAAGTAATTGTGAGCTTTTTCAAAAGCAGTTTCTGACCTTCACCTTCCTTGAGCACAGGGGTTTAAATCTTATTCTTAGACCTGCAGGGAATGACTCCTACCAACCCCTTCTCCTCCTTCTACAACTTTTCCTTTTCTCCCACTACAAACTCCTTTCTACTCTCCTGGACTGATGCAAAACCCCACAAATATAAGCAATTTGAACTTACCCTTAAAAGATAAATAGGAACTCACCTGAAGGGAAAATGTGGGCAAGGTGTCTCAGTCAAAGGGAACAACAGAGCAAAGAAAGAGCAGGGCATTCTTGAAATAATCAAGCAATGAAGGATCTCTTGTTTTTATTCAAAGCCATACTACAATGGTATCTTCTCTGTGATGTGTTTTCCTGACAACCTCCAGCCCTTCCTGCCCCATCATTTTCACTATTTGCGCTCCCATGCAGAGTAAGTACATCATGAGAAACGCTTGGCTGGAAGAAGCGCAAGCTGGAATCAAGACTGCCAGGAGAAATATCAATAACCTCAGATATGCAGATGACACCACCCTTATGGCAGACAGTGAAGAGGAATTCAAAAGCCTCTTGATGAAAGTGAAAGGCGAGAGTGAAAAAGTTGGCTTAAAGCTCAACATTCAGAAAACAAAGATCATGGTGTATGGTCCCATCACTTCATGGGAAATAGATGGGGAAACAGTGGAAACAGTGTCAGACTTTATTTTGGGGGGCTCAAAATCACTGCAGATGGTGATTGCAGCCATGAAATTAAAAGACGCTTACTCCTTGGAAGGAAAGTTATGACCAACCTAGATAGCATATTAAAAAGCAGAGATATTACTTTGCCAACAAAGATCCGTCTAGTCAAGGCTATGGTTTTTCCATTGGTCACGTATGGATGTGAGAGTTGGACTATGAAGAAAGCTGAGCACTGAAGAATTGATGCTTTTGAACTGTGGTGTTGGAGAAGACTCTTGAGAGTCCCTTGGACTGCAAGGAGATCCAACCAGTCCATTCTAAAGGAGACCAGATCTGGGTGTTCATTGGAAGGACTGATGCTGAGGCTGAAACTCCAATAGTTTGGCCACCTCATGCAAAGAGTTGACTCATTGGAAAAGACCCTGATGCTGGGAGGGATTGGGGGCAGGAGGAGAAGGGGACGACAGAGGATGAGATGGCTGGATGGCATCACCAACTCGATGCACATGAGTCTGGGTGAACTCTGGGAGTTGGCGATGGACAGGGAGGCCTGGCGTGCTGCGATTCATGGGGTCACAAAGAGTTGGACACGACTGAGTGACTGAACTGAACTGAGAGCATATACCTCTTATCACCTTGATATTTATTGGACTCAAAATTGTGCTAAAAGCTAGGGTTACAGAGATAATAAGCATAATCCCTACACTCAAGAGTATGGAAAATACAGGAAAGCAACCTCATAATTATGGCTAAGAGAAAGAAACACTTGATACTGAGCGTGCAGGGTGAAATTAGTGATGCGAGGGCAGTATGGAAGCAAACTCTTTCCTAGGTCTCTGCCTAACTCACCACACCATAGCTACGTGTTTACCTGTCAGGCTTCTCTACCACAAGGTGAGCCCAGAAGACAAACAGTGTCTTATTCATATTTGTATTCACAGTCATCAGCCCAGATACTAGTATATAAAAGGAATCTAATAAATATGCTCTGAATGCCATGATTTCTAAGGCTTTTACTCACTGAATTGGCATATAGCTGAGCAAATAGTAAAATGATTGCTAAATAAATGAAGGATTTCAATCTGTAAAAACAAAGGAAGCTAAAAAGTCTGTACTAGACAAAGAAGAACAGTTCCTGAAGAGTCCTTGTGCCACAGGATATGCCAAGATTCCTTACCAAGAGGAACTGGACCTAAACATCCTTGGCACAGAAACTCCAAGATAAGGAGTGGAGATGTACTCATTCACTTAACAGTATTCATGCTCATGATCAGTCATGTTCAACTCTGCAACCCCATGGACTGCAGACTACCAGGTTTGTGGTACTACTATCTGTTTGTGGGATTTTTCAGGCAAGAATACTGGAATGGATTGCCATGCCTTCCTCTACGGAATCTTCCCAACCCAGGGACTGAACCCACATCTCTTGTGTCTCTCGCACTGCAGGCAGATTCTTTTCCACTGAACTACCAGGGCCTACTATGTGCCAAGCACTGTTCAAGAATGCCCACCACAGTGAACAAGACAGACAAAAATTCTTGCTTTCATGGAGCTTATATTCTAGTGGAAGGGGAAAAGAACATAAAACAAATATGCGAATTACAAAGTGTGGTAAACAATATTACAGAGAAAAACAAATTCAAAGGCAGTGAGTGTACAGCAGTGAGAACTGGTGAGGAAAGTGTGGTCATAGAAGACCTCCTTGAGAGGGCAAGTTTGAGTTAAAGACCTTATGGAGACGAAAGAGTGAGCCATGTGGACACCTGGGGGAAGGGCATTCCAGACAGAGGCAATTACAAGTGTACAGCCCTGGCCTTTCAAGGAAGAGCCAGGCCAGCATAATGTGAGCTGGGAAGGAAAGAACGTGGAGAGTTATAGGAAATTAGGCCAGAGAGAAAAAGAATCAGGATCATTTTGTTCCTCATAGAAAGTGATGTTACTCAGTCGTGTCCGACTCTTTGTAGCCTGCCAGGCTCCTCCATCCATGGGATTTTCCAGGCAAGAGTCCTGGAGTGTGTTGACATTTCCTTCTCCAGGGGATCTTCCCAACCCAGGGATCGAACCCAGGTCTCCCACACTGCAGGCAGACTCTTTACCATCTGAGCCACCAGGGAAACCCTTGTCCAGCATAGGCCATTGCAATTATTTTGTTTTGCTTTTTGTTGTTTAACCGCTTTTACTGAAATAGAGAAAACTGCAAATCCTAAGTGTCAGTTCAATGAATCATCATAAAATGAACAAATCTGTGTATCCAGACATAGGTTAAGAAACGGCACATAACCAGCAGCCTAGAAAGCCCCTGCTATGCTCCCTCCTACTTGCTCTCCCTCCCTCCTCTGCAAAGGTAACCCTATCCCAACTTTTAAAAGAATAGATTTATTTTGCTTGTTTTTAAACTTTAAATAAATGGAAGCATGCCATTGCATTCTATTTGTATCTGAATTTTCTTTTTTTTCACTCAAGATTTTGGTTGTGATATTCATGTGTGTTATTCTAAGAGGGAAGAAGGGCCAAATGACAAACAACAGCATGTTACAATGCTGATGGAAAAATGTAGTAAGAGGAGAAAAGTAGTGTTCATGTGACAGGCATGCATATGACAGTTTGAGAGAGAGGAAGTGTGAGCTCACCCAGGAGTTGAGCACAAAAATCCTAAGAGACATTTCCTCCCCTACTCAGATTCTCTCCTGAGAACTAAGGGGTCTTAAGAAAGCTGAGGTTGTGATAATAGTTGTGATTGTTCAGTCTCTAAATCACATACAACTCTGCGACCTCATGGACTGCAGCATGCCAGACTTCCCTGTTCTTCCCCATCTCCCAGAGCTTTCTTAAACTCATATTCATTGTGTTGATGATGCCATCCAACCATCTCATCCTCTGTTGTCCCCATCTCCACCTGCTATCAATCTTTCCAGCATCAGAGACTTTTCCAATGAGTTGGCTCTTCGCATCGGGTGGCCAAAGTATTGGAGCTTCAGCTTCAGCATCAGTCCTTCCAATGAACATTCAGGGTTGACTCCCTTTAGGATTGACTGGTTTGATTTCCTTCCCTGTCCAAGGGACTCTCAGGAGTCTTCTCCAGCACTCTAATTCAAAAGTATTAATTTTTCAACACTCAACCTGCTTTATGGTCCAATTCTCACTTCCGTGCATGACTACTGGAAAAACCATAGCTCCAACTATAAGGACCTTTGTCAGCAAAGTGATGTTTCTGCTTTTTATTATGCTGTCTAAGTTTGTCATACCTTTTCTTCCAAGGAGCAAGCATCTTTCAACTTCATGGCTGCAGTCACTTTCTGTAGTGATTTTTGAGTCCAAGAAAATAAAATATGTCACTGCTGCCACTTTTTCCTCATCTATTTGCCATGAAGTATGGGAACAGATGCCATGATCTTAGCTTTTTTTTTTTAACGTTGATCTTCAAGCCAGCTTTTTCACTCTCCTCTTTCACTCTCATCAAGAAGTTCTTTAGTTTCTCTTCACTTTCTGCCATTAGACTGGTATCATCTGCATATCTGAGGTTGCTGATATTTTTCTGGGCAATCTTGATTCCAGGTTGTAATTCCTCCACCCTGGCATTTCACATGATGTACTCTGCATATAAGTTAAGTAATTAGGGTGACAATATACAGGCTTGACATATTTCTTCCCCAATTTTGAACCAGTCTGTTGTTCTATGCCCAGTTTTAACTGTTGCTTCTTGTCTTGCATATAGCTTTCTCAGGAGACAGATAAGGTGGTCTGATATTCCCAACTCTTTAAGAATTTTCCACAGTTTGTTGTGATCCACACAGTCAAAGGCTTTAACGTAGTCAATGAAGCAGAAGTAGATGTTTTTTCTGGCATTCTCTTGCTTTCTCTGTGATCCAGCGGATGTTGGCAATTTGATCTCTGATTCCTCTGCCTTTTCTAAATCCAGCTTGAACATATGGAGGTTCTCAGTTCACATATTGCTGAATCCTAGTGGTAATGATTACTTATTCATTGATTCACTCAAATGTTTCCAGATCCTACTTTGTGTCAGGCTCTGTGCTCAGATATAAAGATAATTAAGATAACTATTAAATGAGATGATTAAGTTAAGATAACAAGAGAACAGAAGGCTACAAAACAGTATGATAAATGCTAGGAATTTGGCAAAGGATGTTAAGGAAGAATCTTCTTTAAAAATTATTGTAACCATTTCACCTTTTTTGCTCAAACATTAATGGCTCTGAGATAGGCTCATGAGAGTGTAACCATTACATGTTACTTTGAAGTTATATGTATTAATTTATACTTATCAGTTTTTATCTTCTCAACTCCTAGACAATTATCTTTTGGGAGCAGAAAAGATATCTTCTGGTATCATGCAAGGAGCACAAAATAGTTAGAGTCAAAGGAGTTGGATCTGAATCCCAACTCTGTTATTCTTTAGCTGGGCAACCCTAGGAAAATTAGTTAACTACTCTGTGCCTCAGATCCTTGTCTGTAAATGGATATGATAATATTCATCCTACTTGTCAAAATTGTTGTCAGTATCAGATGAAATAAAGTATAAGAACTGTAAATTCCTATTAGCCCTTTAAATCTCACAAGCCTACTACGTTGAACACAGCAGGTATTTACTAAATGTCAAGCTTTTATTCTATTTCATCAGTAAAGAGTTGCAGTTTTTGAAATCTGTGCCAGGGATTGGATGCAGTTGTCCCTCTCCATCTCATGCCCAGATAACTCAGAGGCTGGGGTCAGATAGTATGGCTATGACCCAGGTGTGGCATCTAGCTGGTCACAGGTAGACTGGTGGGACCAACTATTCATCAACCAAGGGTGCCAGGCATTTTGTTGGTGGAGCCTCTGTGATTGTCTACTTCAGCACTCCTCCCAACCCTTTTCCTCTTCATCTTATCTTTGGGCTTTGGTGTCAGTGAGCTCTAACAGACTGGCAGCATAAGGAGAAAGGGTGCAGGAAGTAGGGGCAGGGAAGGGAAAGTCACAGCAGTTTCCTTTCTGTCTTCACAGGGAACTCAGTTTCAGAAGACAGCTCACCCCCACTGGTTGTGAACGGGGTCCTGGGGGAGTCTGTAACTCTTTCCTCAAACTTTTCTGAGAAAGAGAACATCATGTCCATCACCTGGCTTCACAAGGGAAACTCTGTCATCTTCATATCGCCAAAAGAAGCAAAAATACAGGTGACTGATCCACAACGGAAAGATCGACTGAATGTCACCAAGTACTACTCCTTGCAGATCAACAATCTGACAATGGCAGACGTGGGACATTACCGTGCCCAGATAACCACATCAACCTCTTATCTGAACACCGATTATAACCTGCAGATCTTCAGTGAGTCAAAACTTGGGCTTAATTTTGTATGGACTTAAAAATAGTATATATTTCAATTCTATGTGACTGCAGATATGCACTATAGACTTGTGGTAAAAAGTATGGCATTTGGAGCTAGACTGAGGTCCAGAAACAAAACAATTCAATGACATTGCACAGCAGTTAGTGATAGAGCTGAGATCAGAACTTAAATCTTATGACTCCTTGACCCTGTACCAGGCTCCATTATGCTTGTTGAGACAAGTTTCTTCTGCGACTATTTAGAAGACCAAGTACAACTTCTGCAACAACCGCACTCTTGAGACTGAATGCCAATACATTCCCAGGGCATTTTGGAGTGCCTCTCCTTCAAAAGCACATACACAAAAACAGATGTAAGGTACACAAACATGTTTGTTTTACAATTGTGCAAAGGAATTTTAAGATAAAAACTACTGGCTTTTTAAAACATTGACCAATTAATCTGTGTGTACTAAGCTAGGGATAGCAAAGATTTGATCTTACGGGCCAATATCAATTAATTGGGAGTAACTGCCTAAGATTCGGAGAAGGAAAGGACAACCCACTCCAGTGTTCTTGCCTGGAGAATCCCAGGGATGGCAGAGCATGGTGGGCTGCCGTCTATGGGGTCGCACGGAGTCGGACACGACTGGGGCAACTTAGCAGCAGCAGCAGTAGCCTAAGATTCAGTGTTAAGAAAAATGTGAGTCATGTTAAGTTTATTCACTGAGTCAACCGTATTTGTTAACCATGAATGATGTTCGAGACTCTGTTTTAGTCCCTTGAGATACGTCAGTGAACAAAACAAAGATCTCTGACCTCATCATGGGGCTGACATTCTGGGTAGAGGATATGGCGGCAATAATGAAAATACACATTATATATGAACAAAGAACACAATAAGTAAGCCATGAGACAAACTCATGGAAAAAGAGATTAGAACAACATAAGGACCACCAGAAATGCCAGAAAGCAGCAGTCTGTTTTAAATGGAGGAGTCATAATAAGCCTCATTGAGAAGATGACATTAGAGCCAAAGCCAGTTGGAGGCGAAAGAGTGAGCCATGCAGATATCTGAGGGAAGAGCTATCCAGCACAGGCCCTCCCTGTGTCTGGCAGGCTCAAACATCAACAAGCAGAGTAATAGAGAGGAACAGGAAACGAGGCCATAAGGAAATAGGGAACCACGTCATCTAAGGCTCTGGGAGCCTTCACAAGGACTTTGGCTTCTACTTTTCAGGGGTGGAGAACAACTGGAGTATATTTTTGGACATGTTGACTTGGGGATATACATTATATTCAGGTGGAAATGTCAAGCAGGTAATTATATATTCATCAAGTGGAGTCAGATATCAATATAGGTTTTTGAGGTCAGCAATAGACATTGGTTGAAGGAGGTGAACATTCAAGCCAAACATTTGCCATTGCTGTGCTATGTGCTATCTCATTTAAGCCTCATAATTATCCAAGAAGTAGGTATTATTGCCCAGTTTTACAGATGAAGAAATTGGGGCAAGCAGAGACTAAAATTTGTCCGTGGTCATGTAGCCAGTAAATGACAAAGCCGTGATTCTAACCTAGGTCTTCCTAACTCCAAATCCGCTCTTGCCATGACATGAAAATTCCTTTCAAATAAGGTATGTTCCACAACCCCTACTCAGTTAGCTAAACTTAATGCTTTGCCTAATCTCTTCTAATGAGATAGTTGGAGTCATTCCATTTTTTACTAGGTCATCTTTATTTCAACCCTTGGGCCAAGTCTAGGTCAGAAGGTTTTCCTGTATTGCTTCTATGTTCACACTGATTCACAGCTGCTGATACAGTTTTAGGCAATATTTTCTGGTCTCAGCTCTCAGAAGTATCTGTATCATGTGCATTCTCAAATGCCCAAATCTATTGCACTTCTTCCTTCCCATGAACTGCTTGCTTGCTCTGTTTCTTCACTCCTTCCTTCCCTAATTCTTTAGTTCTCAACACACCGCTTTCTGACTTGCTGACACTCTGCATCAAGATCTCTTTGTTATCATTTGAGGCAGCACCAGATCCAATGAGAACCAATATCCCAACAAAGTTGTGGGAAATTTGGTTCTCCGAGTAAGTTAAGCTTTTATCTTCCATCCCAGCTAGGAAAATTCTGATAATGGAGGAAACAGGGCTCATGCAGCTGCTCTTCTGGTTTCTGAACTGTCTAAGGCTGGGCTGCATAGTCTCCAAATTATCTTTACACAAGGGCAGTGAACAAGGGCTAGAATGACCCCAGGAATAAACTAGAGCTCCCAAAATTAAAGTGATCAGCTCAAAATCACCTGACTAGCTGGCAGAAACTCCAGTCTTTCCCTTCCCTCTCTTCCACTGCCTACTCTGTCTCATACTGATGTCCCTCATCGTTTGGTCACCAGAGGCCTCAATCCCATCAATTAGGCAGCACACACAGAGTTATTTACAGAGTATACAGCAGTGTCAGGTGGGATACATGGAAACATGGAGGTGGTAGAGATTTTTCACAGAGGGCCGAGCCAAGCCATTGGTCCTTCATCCAGGCCTCTTCTCTGCACACAGGACGACTGAGCAACTTACAAGTAGCCCATCACACCAAACGTTCTGAAAATAATACTTGTGAGATCCAGCTGACCTGCTCTGTGGAGAATCCAAATGATAACGTCTCATTCAGGTGGCAGGTTGCAGGAAATCCATATCATAGTGAAACAAATCTCTCTATATCCTGGGACCCCAAGAGCCTCAGTGAAGAGACCTATACCTGCATAGCTGAGAATCCTGTCAGCTCTTTATCCTCCTCTGTCTCTGACAAGAGTGTCTGTGAAGGTAAGTCTGTCTCAGGTCTCTCTGAGGACCTTGAGTGTTGTGGGGTGTGGGGTGTCCCTCATGCCCTCTATGATTCCTAAAACAGTGGCCCAATGGGAGACAGCTGAGTGATGCTGGGAGAGGACAGACACCCCATGGAGCTCTGTGTCTGTTACTCCTCTAGAGAGCTCTCCTTTTCCCTCCCCCTCCACCAACCATTTCTCTAAGCCTCCCAGACCCCAGGAGCAAAGTCCTTAGGAAAGCAAGATCGCTTGTTCTTTCTGTCTCTACCAGGCTCCACCCTGACCTATCTGCCTAAATGAGACTCCCACTTGCAGAAATCCTTCCCAGACCCCCAGAACCTCTGGGTATAGATGAACCCACCCAACCCCCAAAGGTGGTCTAAACGAGATGCAGTGGAGGCTTTAAATACCACTCTGGGCCTCACTCAATGCGTCTCAAGTGCAACATCTTTTTTTTTTTTTCTCTCTCTCTCTTTTCAGGTGTTATTAATGGGAAAAATGAATACCTGGATATCAGATGGATTATCATTGTGGTTGTTTTGACATGTATATTCTTCATTGCATTGATATTTGTATTTGTTCAGAGGAGAAAAGTAGCAGGTTTTCCTTTCTTCTTATTGTTACTTCTTTCAGGCTTCAGAGACTTAGAGTCTGGGGCTGTTACAAGACTCTGTCTTGCACAAGACAGGTAAAGGGGGGAAAAATGCAAACTCGGCTCAGTCAGTCCACTGGGACGACACTTGGGCTGTGAACACATATGTGCTAATCTCCTAAGGAGACTGTCCTACTAGAAAATGCAGGACCCAGCCTCAGGGTCTGCCTGACCTCCCTTCTGGGTCCCTTTCCCACCACATCCTCTAGAGCAGGGGTCCCTGACACCCATACCAGTCTGGGGCCTCTTAGGAACCTGTTCACATAGCAGAAAGTCAGCAGTGAGCAAGCGAATGAAGCTTCATCTGTATTTACAGCCACACGCCATCGCTCACATCACCTAAGCCCCACCTCCTGTAGATTAGGGGTGGCATTAGATTCTCATAAGAATGAGAACTCTAACCCTAAAGTCAGGGCAGACTATCTTGAGATTGCCACAAAATAGAAATAAAATGCACAATAAATGTAATGTGTTTGAACCATCCCGAAACCACCCCCTCCACCAACCGTCCTGGGCGCCAAAGGGTTGGGGGCTGTTACTCCAGAGAGACACCTACAGGGGTAGAGGATGGAAGGCTTCTCTCACTACAGTCACATATTTCAGTTTTCCTGATTTTATTTTTCAGGTTTCTTTCAATTCTCTACTCAGCAAACCCAGTGTCCTGGTGAGCTTCCAGACTCTTAGTTCGCAGTCACTAAACAGATGGCAAGAGCCAAATGGAAATGAAGGGGGTTGATCAGAGGGCTAGATAATGAGAGAGGAGGCGGTCAGAATGTCACTATTCAGATGGACCAGATGGTGCAAGGGAAGAAGACCTGGAATTGTGCAAGTCTATCCCCTGTGGGACCTACAGGGTCCCTTACAAGAAAGCAAATTGGTCACTCAGGCAATTTCTTGGGATGGGATTAGGGCCATTCCCCCGTCCTGTCAATGGAGAGACTAAGTGCCAGTGAAAGGGCTCACGGCCTGTCCATTATCAGCAGCAGGAGCAGTGTAAAGGCAGGACTGGAGCATCAAATGCCCAAAGGTGACTGCCTGACCCCGTCACTCTATTCAGCCAGGGTTTGGTATTGAGTTTGAAGTGAAAGTTGCTCAGTCGTGTCTGACTGTTTGTGACCCCACAGACTGTACAGTCCCTGGAATTCTCCAGGCCAGAATACTGGAGTTGGTAGCCATTCCCTTCTCCAGAGGATCTTCCCAACCCTGGGATCAAACCCAGGTCTCCCGCATTGCTGGATTCTTTACCAGCTAAGCCACAAGGGAAGCCCAAGAATCTTCCCAAACCAGGAAGCAAGCCGGGGTCTCCTGCATTGCAGGCAGAATCTTTACCAACTGAGCTATGAGTCAGAAGCATGCATTCAAATTCTTATTTGATCATTTCCTGTAAATTTCCTGTATAAATCTGCACCGAGGCAGTAAAACTTTCTGAGCCTCAAGTTTCTCATCTCTAATATAATCAAACCCACTCTAAGGAGCTCTGAAAAGTTGAACAGTATTATATATGTGAGACAGTCTGGCTCCCTTATGCTCACCAGTGAGATTCACCCGTGAAGCCAGTGCTGTTTTGTCCCAGAAGCTTCCCTTCCTGTGAATCTAGAGAGACTCTGAGGCTTTAGGGTAGCTCAAGACCATGTTCTCCCAGGAGATGAGGTCAGAAATGATCAAATGGCTGAAAATGTTCTGGTTCAACCCTGAACTCCCAAGACTGGGAAAATGAATGTACCCTAAGGAAGGGCAATGTTTCAAATAACTACCTCTTTGGCGCCAGAGAGTGACGAGGGGTTGACAAGGTCCTGGGAGAGCAGAGCAGAGTCCTTCAGCCATTGACTGTGTCTTCCTGTGTTAACAGCAGAGACTGTGAGTAACTTAGAGTACGCTTCCTTCTCTTCAGGGAACACTGTGTATGCTCAGGTCACCCATTCAAACAAGGTGAGTACTTTCAGCTTTATACTCCATCATGGTCATTATTTACAGTCATTATTCATGAACTTGTCACAATTATCTGACTAAATCCAAAAGGTGTACACCACTGAGATGAAGTGAAGGCAATGACAAGAGTTATGTGTGGGACCTTTCTACACCATTTTGGTCTCACGCCAGTGGAGTGTTTACTCATACCCTGCTTTACACTGCTTAATCTAACTATGTAATGCATCAGTAAGTCATATCCCTTCAGCTTACTTACAAGCTGCCTGGAAGTGAAAATTGTCTTCCTCTCTCTTCCCCTGTGTCTTAGCATGAAGCCCAGTAAATATCTGCTGGATGGATAAAGTTCAGTCAAGTTTGAGAGTTCCCAAAGGACACGATTCTGTATCAGGGGGCTTCTCATCCTTTTGTAGGGGAAATATCAGGGCTCAGAAGAGCCTCTTAAGAGAGAAAGAGTGACAAGAATTGGCAATCCCTCAACTGTGAAAGACACTAAAGGCATGAGCAGCCCTCGATCATCCCCTCCCCTCTAGCGACATAACAGGATGGCCTTGGTCAGGCATCAGGAACTCCCCACCATGCATCAGTAATTCTTCATCAGCCCCAAAATAGAGCACCTACAAATGGTGCATTTCTAAATAACACTACACATACTGGGAGACCAGTTCCACATCTAATGAAAAATAAGTCAACAGAGGCAGCATTCTTCAATAATGGAAGCAGTGGTCTAGCTAGAAACCTTGGATTTCACAACAAATCTCTCTTCAAAAAGCCCTTTACAGATGTTTGCAAGGAAGGCTCTTTAAAGATAGCAAACAAGAAGAGATGCTCTCACCTTAGTTATTTCAATTGCCTTTCCAGTTTTCTCTTGATGGCAAGATGAATCACTCACAACAAACCAAGAATCTAATCTCCAACAAATTTGCTAACTTTTTCTTTAGCAAAACATGGTACTTTGGAGAGTTTCAGAGGTTCATTTAAAATGCCAAAAACTATGAGCACAGGGGACTTCTGTTATCATCAAGCTTTTTATTTAGTTGTCCCATGGCATGTAGCATCGATCCTCCCAAGCAGAGCCATTCTTAAGACAAGGTATTCCTATTCTAACAGTTCTCCATGCTCAAGGAGACCCCAATGACATGATGACGAGGCTATTAGAACCACAGGGGCAAAATAGAGCAGGCAATACCTCCAGTTATAGGTAGTAAAGATCTGAGACCAAAGATAAAATACAATAACCATTTGGTAGTGTAGGTTAGTTTTTCTTTTTTTTTTTTTTTTTTGACTGCACTAGGTATTTGTTGCTGCTCACAGTCTTTCTCCAGTTGCAGTGAGCAGGACTCACTCACTAGCTGCAGTGTGTGGGATTCTCATTTTGCAGTGGCTCCTCTTGTTACAGAGCATGGGCTCTAAGGTGCACAGACTTCAGTAGTTGTGGCGCATGAGCTTAGTTGTCCCATGGCATGTAGCATCGATCCTCCCAGATCAGAAATCAAACTCACGTCCCCTGCCTTGGCAGGCAGATTCTTAACTGGTGGACTACAAGGGAAGTCCTTGTAGGTTAGTTCTTAAAAATGGAGGAAAGAGAGTAGAGTTGGATGCAGGACAAGAATGCTTTCTTTCCTTCACATCACCTGCCAACAAGGTCACCCTTCTGTCTTTCTCTGGTTCATGAGCCCACTGGTTTACTGGAGTGTTGTGCTTCAGTTTGGGGCTCAGGAAAGATGACTAATCCTTCACCAATCTGAGAGCTAGTGGTGCTTGATTTCCAGTTCCTCTTGCTAAACACTCCATAGCCTTCCTCCTGAAGAATTTTAACATCATCCCTCTTTCGTCACACTGCCTTTCCCAAGAATATATCTGTTTGCATGAGTTTATATCTCTTTATGTGAATATATGTATGCATGAGTACATATCTCTTTATGTAAGCCAAATCAATATGATTGTGTTCTTTTTTTGTTTGTTTGTTTGTTTGTTTGTTTGTTTGTTTTTTAAATTTTAAAATCTTAAATTCTTACATGCGTTCCCAAACATGAACCCCCCTCCCACCTCCCTCCCCACAACATCTCTCTGGGTCATCCCCATGCACCTGCCCCAAGCAAGCTGCACCCTACGTCAGACATGGACTGGCGATTCAATTCTTACATGACAGTATACATGTTAGAATTCCCATTCTCCCAAATCGTCCCACCCTCTCCCTCTCCCTCTGAGTCCAAAAGTCCGTTATACACATCTGTGTCTTTTTTCCTGTCTTGTATACAGGGTCGTCATTGCCATCTTCCTAAATTCCATATATATGTGTTAGTATACTGTATTGGTGTTTTTCTTTCTGGCTTACTTCACTCTGTATAATTGGCTCCAGTTTCATCCATCTCATCAGAACTGATTCAAATGAATTCTTTTTAACGGCTGAGTAATACTCCATTGTGTATATGTACCACAGCTTTCTTATCCATTCATCTGCTGATGGACATCTAGGTTGTTTCCATGTCCTGGCTATTATAAACAGTGCTGCGATGAACATTGGGGTACATGTGTCTCTTTCAATTCTGGTTTCCTCCGTGTGTATGCCCAGAAGTGGGATTGCTGGGTCATAAGGTAGTTCTATTTGCAATTTTTTAAGGAATCTCCACACTGTTCTCCATAGTGGCTGTACTAGTTTGCATTCCCACCAACAGTGTAGGAGGGTTCCCTTTTCTCCACACCCTCTCCAGCATTTATTGCTTGCAGATTTTTGGATCACAGACATTCTGACTGGTGTGAAGTGGTACCTCATTGTGGTTTTGATTTGCATTTCTCTAATAATGAGTGATGTTGAGCATCTTTTCATGTGTTTGTTAGCCATCCGTATGTCTTCTTTGGAGAAATGTCTATTTAGTTCTTTGGCCCATTTTTTGATTGGGTCGTTTATTTTTCTGGAATTGAGCTGCAGAAGTTGCTTGTATATTTTTGAGATTAGTTGTTTGTCAGTTGTTTCATTTGCTATTATTTTCTCCCATTCAGAAGGCTGTCTTTTCACCTTGCTTATATTTTCCTTTGTTGTACAGAAGCTTTTAATTTTAATTAGATCCCATTTGTTTATTTTTGCTTTTATTTCCAGAATTCTGGGAGGTGGATCATAGAGGATCCTGCTGTGATTTATGTCTGAGAGTGTTTTGCCTATGTTCTCCTCTAGGAGTTTTATAGTTTCTGATCTTACATTTAGATCTTTAATCCATTTTGAGTTTATTTTTGTGTACGGTGTTAGAAAGTGATCTAGTTTCATTCTTTTACAAGTGGTTGACCAGTTTTCCCAGCACCACTTGTTAAAGAGATTGTCTTTACTCCATTGTATATTCTTGCCTCCTTTGTCAAAGATAAGGTGTCCATATGTGTGTGGATTTATCTCTGGGCTTTCTATTTTGTTCCATTGATCTATATGTCTGTCTTTGTGCCAGTACCATACTGTCTTGATGACTGTGGCTTTGTAGTAGAGCCTGAAGTCAGGCAAGTTGATTCCTCCAGTTCCATTCTTCTTTCTCAAGATTGCTTTGGCTATTCGAGGTTTTTTGTGTTTCCATACAAATCTTGAAATTATTTGTTCTAGTTCTGTGAAAAATGTGGCTGGTAGCTTGACAGGGATTGCATTAAATTTGTAAATTGCTTTGGGTAGTATACTCATTTTCACTATATTGATTCTTCCGATCCATGAACATGGTATATTTCTTGATTGTGTTCTATAGGAAACAAAAAGCTCAAATCCTGTGAAAAACTATGACTCCACCACAATCTACTCTGAAGTTAATCATCCCCAAGAGGTAAGCCCATAATTGCCAGCTGTTCTTACATTCTTATCTCTCTTCTCACACCTAAGATTTCACAAATATAGTAATAGTAAAGGGAACATTTTACAGATGCCAGAAATACAGGATACAGAAAGTCTCAGGGCACACCTAAAACACATCCAGGAAGTTATCTTGTATTAATATTAGGATCACCACACTTAACTGAGTTTTTAACCTACTTTTTAAAAATATAGATCTGTTTGTTTATTTTTATTTGAAGTATAGTTGATTTACAATGTTATGCCAATATCTGCTGTACAGCAAAGTGATGTGAGCTACTTATTTTTCTTTTAATTTAATCTTACCTTAGGCTGTGAATATCCCTATCTGCCCACAGTGATTTCCAGACACCTCTATAACCACGAGGAACAGCCTGACACTCTGGTTTCTGTTGACCTTCTTTATTTTTCTCTTTTTCCTATTAGAGGAAGCCCATTTATTCCAAGACAACTGCCCATCACAACGTCGTGTAAGTTTCTGAAAGACTTCAAAGGAATTTCAGAATTACATATCTGCTCCTGATCCCGTGAGAAAGAACAGAGCTTGGTTTCTGCCTGACAACATAATTTGAATATCTAGGATTATCAGACTTGAATCTGCTTACCCAGATCAAACATTTAAGGAATAACATCATTTCCAGAATGTGACCCAAATAACATTTCCTAATCTGCTCCAGGCCAAAATATACATCAGATAATATGCCTGCAAAAATTCTCAAAAAGATACTAGCAATCTGAATTCAACAAGACATTGAAAAGAACATACATCATGATCAAGTGGGATTTATCCCAGGGATGCAAGGATTTTCAATATCTGCACATCAGTCATTGTGATACACTACATCAACAAATTGAAGGATAAAAATTATATGGTCATCTCAATAGATGTAGAATAAGCTTTTGGCAAAATTCAACACCCATTTATGATTTTTAAAAAACTCTTGGGGAGGGTGGTGGGAGGGGGTTCAGTATGGGGAATACATGTACACCTGTGGCTGATTCATGTTAATATATGGCAAAAACCACTACAATATTGTAACATAATTAGCCTCCAATTAAAATAAATAAATTTTAAATAAATAAATAAATAAAACTGAAAAAAAACCCTCTCCATAAACTGGTCATAGAGGGAAACTACCTTAACATAATAAAGGCTATATATGACAAACCTTGGAGAAGGAAATGGCAACCCACTCCAGTATTCTTGCCTAGAGAATCCTGTGGACAGAGGAGCCTGGTGGGCTGCTGTCCATGGGGTGGCACAGAGTCAGACATGACTGAAGCGACTTAGCATGTGACAAACCTGAAACTAACATCATACTCAACAGTTAAGCTGAAAGCATTTCTTCTAAGATCAGGAACAAGACAAGGATGTCCACTCTCACCACTTTTATTCAAAGTAGTTTTAGAAGTACCAACCATGGCAGTCAGAGAAGAAAAGAAAAGAAATCCAAATTGGAAAAGAAGTAAAATCATCACTGTTTGCAGATGACATGATACTACACATAGAATATTCTAAAGATGAGACCAGAAAACTACTAGAGCTCATCAGTGAATTTGGTAAAGTTGCAAGATACAAAATTAATGCAGAGAAACCTGTTACATTTCTATACACCAACAACAAAAGATCAGAAAGATAAATTCAAGAAATAATCCCATCTACCACAGCATCAAAAAGAATAAAATACTTAGGAATAAATCTACCTAAGGAAACAAAAACCTGTACTTCAAAACTATAATACACTGATGAAAGAAATCAAAGACCACACAAGCAGATGGAAACATATACCGTGTCCTTGGATTGGATGAATCAACATTGTCAAAATGACTATATTACCCAAGGCAATCTACAGATTCAATGAAATCTCTGTCAAATTGCCAATGGCATTTTTCACAGAACTAGAACAAAATATCTTAAAATTTGTATGAAGACACAAAAGACCCTGAATAGCCAAAGAAATATGCAAACAATGAATACTGGAGAGGGTGTGGAGAAAAGGGAACCCGCCTACACTGTTGGTGGGAATGTAAATTCATACAGCCACAATGGAGAACAGTAAGGAGTTTCCTTTAAAAAAAAAAAAAAAAACTAAAAATAGAGCTACCATGAGATTCAGCAATTTCACTATTGGGCGCATATCTGAAGAAAAAAGTGGTTCAAAAGAATATATGCACCCCAACATTCATTGCAGCATGATTTACAATAGCTAAGACATGGAAGCAACCTAAGTGTACACCAATAGAATAGATAATAAAGATGTGGTACACTTATACAATGGAACATTACTCAGCCATCTAAAAGAATGAAATAATGCCATTTGCAGCAACATGGGTGGACCTGGAGATTATTATACTAAGTGATATGCAGATCTTTTTAACAAACGATACAAATGAACTTATTTACAAAGCAGAAACAGATTCACAGACTTAAAGAATGATCTTACCGTTACCGGGGGGAAAGGGTTAAAAAGAAAAAAACGAGTCTGGTTATTGACTTTCTCTTAGGTAACTAAGCAAATGGACTCATGGTTGGCAGAGAGGTTATAATTCAGAAGACAACCAGTTCTCTCCTTCTAGAAAGCAGCAGGACTGTGACTCACTGGGAGGGAATACAGTGTGTTGGTTACGTGTATTTTCTCTGGAGTTGACCCAATGCTCTTATCATAATACATCATTTACTAGATGTACCTCCTGGAACACGTTACCTAACCTCTTCCAGCTTTGGTCTCCTACACTGAAAAAGGAGGCCAGCAGTGGATCAGCCCTGTTATACAAATGAAGGACTTAAGTTATCACTGGCTTCAGTCCATGGTGTCACAAAGATTCAAAGACGACTGAGCGACTGAACTGAACTCAGCTTCTCTATAACCAGGCCCTTTGCACTCTACCTCCAATGAGTGGACTTCTCCACTTTTCTCCAAATCTGCAACCACCATCCGATGTACAACCATCATCCTTTCAACCTGAATGCTACAATAACCTCAGAGCAATTCTCCCCAATATTTGCTCTTGGCTCCCTCAAATCCATTCTCCATGACATAGCCAAAGTATTGTTTTTAACATAAATCAGATCCTTCACTTGTCTGCTTAAAATACTTCAAGACTTCCTAGTGCACTCAGGATAAAAGTTGAATATACATGGCTTTAGACAGTCTGGCCCATCCCACCCTCAGCTAACATCATTCTTCCTCCACTATCTCTATTTAGCCTTTGAGATCTTCTTTTATCTCCCTTATTAGAGAAAAGAATGATCTATGTTAACAGACCTATTTACTTCTGCCTCAAGGCCCTTCCTCTGCCTGCCTGGTTTCTCCTTATTTTTAGGTGTCAGCTTACCTATGTCACATTCCAAGAGAGACCTTCCCACGCCCTTCTATCTGAAATACATCCCCCTATTATCCTATCACACCTTCTATGTCATTTATTATGTGTCATTAAATATTTATTTTCATTTGTTTAATGTCTGTTTTTCCTACTATACCATAAGCTCTTCCAGAAGAGGGACCATGATAATTTTGTTTATCACCATATCCCTAACATATAGCAAGTGTTCAATAAATATTAATAAATAAATAAAATGGAGTTGTTTATGAAGTAGTGAATTTTTGTGAGAATTAAGTAAAACAATTCACCTGAAACTCCTAGCATTATGGTTAGCAAATAAAAGAGCTCAATCAATTAAGAGCCAGCCATCATTATTTTGTATTCTTACTGTTTGTTATTATTATTATTATTATTAAATTACATTCACCTGAACTAGTATAATCTTCTTACAGGCCTTCAGCACAATAAGAAAGGAAAAATGATACACTGTCTGTGTATACTGTTTCCACATTATTTCCTATCCTATCTCTGCTCAAATTTTCTAATTCCATTCATTTACCTCATCTGAGAAATAATCCTCCTTTTTCCCAGGGTTGAATCCTCCAATTTTTAAAAAAATGTTTTATTGAGGAACAACCGACATACAAAGAGCTGTGCATGCTTGATGCAAATAGGCTGATAAGTTTGAAGATAAATATACACTGATGAAACCATAATCACAATCAATACTGTAAATGGTAATACATCATCACATCCAAAAATTTCCTCCACTCTCTTTTTAATTTTTAATTTTTTGTGTGTGATAAGAGCACATAAGATCTGCCCTCTTACATTTTTAAGTGTAAATGCAATATCCTCAACTATAGGCACAATGCTATGCAGTAGATCTCTGGGACTCATTGCTCTTGCATAACTGAGCCTTTGTATCTTTTAACCAACACCTTCCCTATTCCACCTGCTCTACTCCCCCTCTTCCTATACCTTGGTAACCACCATTCTGCTCTCTTCTTCTATAAGTTTAATTGTTTTATATTACTCATATCAATAGGATTGTATACCCTTTGTTTTCCCACATCTAGATTATTTCACTTAGCATAGTGTCCATTAGGTTCATCCATGAATTTCATGTCCTTTGTATATATATACTCAGAAGTAAAATGGCTGGATCATGTTGTAGTTCTATTTTTCAATTTTGGGGAAACTCCATACGATTTTCCACAGTGTCTGTACCAATTTATATTCCCACCAGCAGTGTACAAGAGTTCCCTTTTCTCCACATCCTCCTCACCAACACTTATCTTTTTATTTTTTTTCCTCAAAGTATAGTTGATTTACAATGTTGTGTTAGTTTCCGGTATACAGCAAACTGATTCAGATACAGATATATAGATATTCTTTTTCAGATTCTTTTTCATTTAGGTTATTATAAGACATTGAATGTTGAACTATACCAGCTCCTGTGCTATACAATAGGTCCTTGTTGTTTGATTTTTTAAAATAATTGTCACCCTAATAGGTATAAGGTGATGTCTCATTGTGGTTTTGATTTGCATTTTCCTGATGATTAGTGATGTTGAGCATCTTTTCATATACCTGTTACCATTTATTTGCATGTAATATATTTTACTAACCTTTTACATTCAGCTTATGGCTATCCAGTGAGTCTCTTGTAGAATGAATATAGTTTGATCTTTTTATTGTATCCATTCAAGCACCTTTAAGATTTTTGATTGAAAAGTTTAGTCCACTTACATTTAAATTAATAAGTAATTATTGGGCTTCCCTGGTGGCTCAGAGGTTAAAGCGTCTGCCTGGAATGAGGGAGAAACAGGTTCGATCCCTGGGTTGGGAAGATCCCCTGGAGAAGGAAATGGCAACCCACTCCAGTACTCTTACCTGGAAAATCCCATGGAAGGATGAGCCTGGCAGGCTACAGTCCATGGGTTCACAAAGAGTCAGACACGACTGAGCGACTTCACTTTCACTTTCACTAAGGACTTACTACTGTCATTTGTTAATATTTTTTTATTTTGCTGTTTTTTTGTTCTTCTTTTCCTCTCTTTATGATTTGATAATTCTTTGTGCTTATATGATTTGACTTCTTTCTCTTTTTCTTTTGTGTATCTCTTTAGGTGTTTTTTGTGGTTACCCTGAGGCCTATATATAGCATCTTATAACAGTCTATTTTAAGCTAATAATAGTTTAACTTTAGTTGCATGCAAAACTCTTCATAGAATAGTTGCATTCAAAATTTTCTCATTACACAGTTTGCTATTGATGTCATAATGCATATTTTAAAAATTGTGTATCCATTAATAGATTTTTTAATTTATGGTTAATACCTTTATCTTTTAACTTTTATACTAGAGTTAAAAATGACTTATGTGGCACTATTACAATATTACATTATTCTGTAGTTGTCTATATACAGACCTTCCTTGAGTTACAATGGGATTATGTCCCCAAAAGCCCAGTGGAAGTTGAAAATGTCATAAGCCAAAAGGCATTTAATACATCTGCTGCTGCTACTGCTGCTAAGTCGCTTCAGTCATGTCCGACTCTGGGCGACCCCATAGACGGCAGCCCACCAGGCTCCCCTGTCCCTGGGATTCTCCAGGCAAGAATACTGGAGTGGGTTGCCATTTCCTTCTCCAATGCATGAAAGTGAAAAGTGAAAGTGAAGTCACTCAGTCTTACCTTAAACTGCTCAGGATATTCACGTTAACCTACAGATGGGCAAAATCATCTAACACAAAGCCTATTTTAGAATAAAGTACTGATGAGTTCTCATGTAAGTTATTAAATACTGTACTGAAATAACTGAATGGATATATCGGTACAAAATGGTTATAAATGTATCAGTTATTTGCCTTCGTGGTCATGTGGCTGACTGGGAGCTGTGGCTCACTGCCCTTCCCAGCATCACAAGAGAGTATCATATCACACATTCATAGTTGGGAAAAGATCAAAATTCAAAGTATGGATTTTACTGAATGCATGACACTTTCACACGATTGTAAAATCAAAAATTGTAAGTTGAACCATTAGGGATTGTCTGTGCTTACCTTTATCGATGAGATCTATACTTTCATTTGCTTTGGTGTTGCTGTTTAGCACACTTTCATTTCAATATGAAGAATTTCCCTTAGCATTTCCTGTAAGGCAGATCTCCTTCAGTTTTTATTTGTCTGAGAAAGTCTTTCTATTTCATTTCTAAAAGTTTTTCCAGGTATAAAATATTCCTGTTGGCAGTTGTCTTCTTTCAGAACTTTGAATATATCATTCCACTCCTTCCTGGACTGCAAGGCTCCTGCTGAGAAACCTTTGACAGTTTTGTGGGAATTTACTTGTATTTGACAAGTCATTTTTCTCTTGAGGATTTCAAAATTCTATTTTTGACTTTTGACCATTTAATTACAATGTGTCTCAGTGTAGATATTTTTGGACTCAACCTATTTCTATTGCTTTAACCTTCATGAATCTGGATATCCATTTTTTCCCAGATTTGGGAAGTTTTCAGCTATTATTTCTTTAAATAAGCTTTCTGCCACCTTTCTCATTCTCAGGTTTTATGTTCCACTGGGGTGCTAGAACCTCTCAGCTGGACTCTGGAGCACTCATAAAGGTATCTTTGTCCATGAATGGTTGTTAAATTGGTTTTTCTGTGGTAGGACAAGGACTAGAATCTCTTATTCCACTATCTAATTGAAGTCTTTCTAATATATCTTTTTAAAGTGTATCTTTCTCTGATCATAAAATAACAAATATAAATAATTCAAACATTCCACAAGCAAAAAATTGCCTAATCTCTAAGATAACCACTATTAATGATTCCATATTTTTAATTTTTTTATTTGGCTGTGCTGAGTCTTAGTGGTGGCACAGAGGATCTTCAACCTTCAGCGCAACAAGTGGGTTCTTTTAGTTACAGCACACAGAATCTTTAGTTGGCAGCATGTAGGATCTTTTAGCTGTGGCATGCCAGATCTTTTTTATAGTTGCAGCATGTGAATTCTTAGTTGTGAGATGCAAACTCTTCATTGTGGCATGTGAGATACAGTTCCCCAATCAGGAATCAAACCCAGGCCCTCTGTATTGGGAGCATGGCATGTTGGCCACTGGAACACTAAGGAAGTTCTATGATTCCATATTGAAAGAACAACTTGTTTACCAGAATGGAATTTTTTAGAACTTGCTTTTTTTTTTTTTTTTGGCTTAAGAATATTTCTTAATCAATTTTTAAATGTCAAAACATGTAGCTCTACTACATTCTTTTTGCTTTTGATTAATTTTTTACCTATAGATAGTTAAAATACAAAGAGCACTTTAAAATGCACATAGCAACTAATTACATCTCCAGTTGTGGTGGGTGGGGGCGGCTGTTTAGTTGTGGCATGAGGGCTTCTCATTGCAGTGGTTTCTCTTGTTGCAGATCATGGGCTCCAGGTGCACAGGCTTCAGTAGCTGTGGTGCATGGGCTCAGTAGTTACAGCTCACAGGCTGAGTTGTCCAATGAATGGGATCTTCCTGGAACAGGGATCAAACCCCTGTTCCCTGTGTTGGCAGATATGTTCTTTACCACTGAGCAACCAGGGAAACCCTGTTTGGTGGATTTTAAGCCAACTAAATTCTTCCAAAATTTAAAAATTTCTTTAAACAGCCCAGGACTTTTGGAGAGGGCCCATGTGCTAGAGACTATGTAATGGAGACCAGCTCTCAAGACCTCAAGATTTAATGGGAAGGAGTGGGAGAGTTGAGTAAGGAAGAATGGAAATAATGATGGGAACAATAAATGAGCAAAACAAAATTCACTAAAGTTAAACTAATCTCAAATACTGGCTATTAATTAGGGCTTTCCTGGTGACTCAGATGGTAGAGAATCTGTCTGCAATGCAGAAGACCCAGGTTCAATCCCTGGGTCAGGACGATCCCCTGGAGAAGGGAATAGCAACCAACTCCAGTATTCTTGCCTGGAGAATTCCACGGAAAGAGGAGCCTGGCAGGCTCTAGTCCGTGGGGTCACAAAGAGTCCAACACAACTGAACGACTAAAACACACACTGGCTATTAATTATATTATCAATCAGAACAGGACTGAGAAATTTGTTCAGGAAGAAGGAAGGGCTTCCAGTAATAGAGTCATGGAGGAATCAAAGAAAAAAGAAGGGTTATTTCTATGCCCATGCAAGATGGCCTAAAGTTTTGGGGAGATTTCTTTCAGTAGAGAGTGCCTTTTTCTCAAGGAGATCAAGAAAAAAATAAGATTTTCAAGGTCTTTCAAAGGGGAAAAAATGAGAATCATGTGGAAGTCAGGGCAGGTAGAGAAACGTGTTCAACATCTAGGATACCCAAAAACAGCAAAAAACAATTAGAAATCATGGCATGAAAGGGACTGCTAAATCAAGAGCAGGAAATATACCAGAATTCACCTTAAGTCTGGATAGCAATAGGGAATCACTACTAAAACAAGAACTAGGAATGTGTCTATAAATACCTAAGAGATAAATAAGAAAAGAGCCAATAAGAAAAACTAAGCTTACATTTCAGTATAGACCAGGAGATAAAAGATAGACTTCTTGATTCTTGTATTTCCTTGAACCTTTTAAACTTCCTCCATATGTATTACCAATGACACACTCTTTCCCTTGGGAATCTATAACACCAGATTCCCCTAGCTTTCCTCCTTCCTTATTAGCTGCTTCTCAGTCTCCTTCTGAACCCCTTCACCTATGCAGGACCAGTAAGGACTGGAGCTAAGGCTCAGACATGAGCCCCTTTTACTTCTCCACCTACATGTTCTTCTTATATGATGTTAGTCATTCTCATTGCCTTAATACAATTTATAAGCTAATGGTTCCCAAATTTAAATCTTAACCCTAACCTCTGGCCTTACCTCACAGACTGTCTATTTGGAATCTCAACTGTACCCCTAATTCACATATCAAACTTAAGATGTCAACAAGGAGGGGTAAAAAAATCTCTAGATTTAAAATCTCTGTATTTCCCTCTCCAAGCCTTTCCTTCTGCTACTGTTTCTCATAAGAGTAAATGGCTCCACTGCTATGGGACATTCTCAGTCAGAGGTCTCTCTAGGCCTGAAGACCACCCAACACTCACCATGTAATTAATTACCTTTTTCTTTCTTGCGGGAGACAAAAGGAATTAACCAACTGGAACTAATCTACTATTCTGCAGGCAAACCCATGAAGACCTGCATGCTCCATTCCCAAAAGATAAATTTTGTAATCAGGGAAGAAAACATGCAATGCCTACAAAATTTCTACCAAAATTTTTATCTTTGTCCAGAAACTAAGCTTATTCCTTAATAAAATGGAGGAAAATGCATCACCATTAAACTGCTTTGATTGAAGTAAGACAATTGTGATTGGCTGTCCTGGAAAGGTAATAAAAAGGAAGAAAAGTCCTTTTCCCTTTTAAGCAGACCCCAGTCACACCACTGGCAGTTCCAAACCTTTGGGATGGCCTTCAAGACCCCTACTATCTTGTCACCCCTTCTTTCACAGCATCCTAATCACACTGGTCTTCATTCAGCTCCTAGAAGTATCCAAACTCTCTTGCTTCTATGGCTTAACATAATGAGTTCCCTCTGCAATACTTTCTACACACATACACACAGACACACACAGCACATACAGCAGGTTAGCTAATGCTTATTTAGTCTTCCAGACCTAGCTTCTACATAATTTCTCTGGAGAAGTCTTCAACACATTCATCCTCATACCCAGTTAAGTCAGCTGTCTGTTATATAATCTCACAGCTTCCTGTAGTTCCCCAATTATTTATAAAGCTTATAATTTTATAAGATTTTATGTAATTTTATGGTTGATATATCCATATATCTAGACATATATCTCCACTGGACTTGAAATGCCAAGAAGGTAGAAAATTCTCCAGAACCTCACGTGGTATCTCAGGTACTGTAAGAGAAACCCAAGAGCCTTCTTGTGAATTTGAGAAACTAAAAGAGTTGGAAAAGCTACACAGTCTTTTCCTCATTCCTATCTTTTGGGTATTGCCCATCCTTCTACTTCCCTCGGGGCCAACAGATAAAGATGGAGGAGAAAATAACTCAGAATCAATCAGTGAGTGCTTTAGAAAAAGTGGCCCAGGATGCCATAAAGTACTGTAGAGGTGGGGAGTGGCCAGTATGAATGAAGGAAGGACTAAAATATTCCTTGGCATATTTTCTTATGTTCTAAACCAGAAATCACAAACTAAGAGTTCCCTGGCACTTCAGTGGTTAGGACTTTTTCTATCATTGCCAAGGGCCCAGGTTCAATCCCTGGTTGGGGAGCTAAGATCCTGCAAACTGTGCAGCAACAAATTTAAAAAAAAAATTCACAAACCGGAAGCTGGAGACCAAGATTCTATCTACAGGTGTTTGGTCCCCACAGTGCTTTTTTAAAAATTAGTAACATGAAAATAAAATTTATAAGGAAATGCAAAAACAAAATAGTAACATGAGAAATTGGAACAATTCACTTAAAGATCCTGATTTTTTTTTTTTTTAATGTTTGCCAGATATCTGACCACAGTGGAACCACATTTCTACAGGGAAACAATTATCTGGTGCTGAGTAGCATTGGTGAGTAGCATTAATCCTAATCTAAATGGGACTGGCACTCTACACTTCATCCCTGGTCTGGCCTGCCTGTTTCGTTCATTCATTATATCTGCCTGGTAAATGTTTAAGTTTTCAATTCCTGGACTAAACCATGAAGCTTTGCCCCACATCATGTTGGTAAAAGGGGCAAATTAGCCACACCCAAAATAACAATGCTTGATCTTCCTTACCCACTCTCCAATTCACCCTCAAAACAATGCTTGGACCCTGTGTGGCTTTAGAATGTTTACCTGAAGTTTTTAGTAAAGAACCACCCAACCTCTCCTTCAGGGTACAGTGTATGAGAAGACTGCT